>NC_053026.1:334249134-334426463 GCF_003073215.2 Triticum urartu
AACGTACGGCACCTCCGAGTTCAGCACACATTCAGCTCGATGACGTCCCACGAACTCCGATCCAGCAGAGCTTCACGGGAGAGTTCCGTCAGCACGACGGCGTGATGACGGTGGTGATGTTGCTACCGACCCAGGGCTTCACCTAAGCACCACTACGATATGATCGAGGTGGATTATGGTGGAGGGGGGCACCGCACACGGCTTGGAACAATCAACTTGTGTGTCCTAGGGTGCCCCCCTGCCTGTTGGGGAACGTAGCAGAATTTTAAAAAAATTCTACGCATCACCAAGATCAATCTATGGAGTCATCTAGCAACGAGGGAGAGGGGGGTGCATCTACATACCCTTGTAGATCGCGAGCGGAAGCGTTCAAGAGAATGGGGTTGATGGAGTCATACTTGTCGTGATCCAAATCACCGATGACCTAGCGCCAAACGGACGGCACCTCCGCGTTCAACACACGTACGGTTGGGAAGACATTTCCTCCTTCTTGATCCAGCAAGGGAAGGAGAGGTTGATGGAGATCCAGCAGCATGATGGCGTGGTGGTGGAAGCAGCGGTGATCTCGGCAGGGCTTCGCCAAGCTCCAATGAGAGAGAGAGAGGTGTTACGAGGGGAGAGGGAGGGGCCAGGGACTTGGGTGCAGCTGCCCTCCCTCCCCCCACTATATATAGGGCCCCTAGGGGGGCGCCAGCCCTAGGAGATGGGATCTCCAAGGGGGGCGGCGGCCAAGGGGAACTTGCCCCCCAAGCCAAGTGGGGCGCCCCCCACCCCTAGGGTTTCCAACCCTAGGCGCAGGGGGAGGCCCATGGGGGGCGCACCAGCCCACCAGGGGCTGGTTCCCCTCCCACTTCAGCCCATGGGGCCCTCCGGGATAGGTGGCCCCACCCGGTGGACCCTCGGGACCCTTCCGGTGGTCCCGGTACAATACCGATTACCCCCGAAACTTTCCCAATGGCCGAAACTAGACTTCCTATATATAAATCTTCACCTCCGGACCATTCCGGAGCTCCTCGTGACGTTCGGGGTCTCATCCGGGACTCCGAACAACTTTCGGGTTACCGCATACTAATATCTCTACAACCCTAGCGTCACCGAACCTTAAGTGTGTAGACCCTACGGGTTCGGGAGACACGGAGACATGACCGAGACGACTCTCCGGTCAATAACCAACAGCAGGATCTGGATACCCATGTTGGCTCCCACATGTTCCACGATGATCTCATCGGATGAACCACGATTGCGAGGATTCAATCAATCCTGTATTCAATTCCCTTTGTCAATCGGTACGTTACTTGCCCGAGATTCGCTCGTCGCTATCTCAATACCTCGTTCAATCTCGTTACCGGCAAGTCACTTTACTCGTACCGTAATGCATGATCCCATGACCAAACACTTGGTCACATTGAGCTCATTATGATGATGCATTACCGAGTGGGCCCAGAGATACCTCTCCGTCATACGGAGTGACAAATCCCAGTCTCGATCCGTGTCAACCCAACAGATACTTTCGGGGATACCTATAGTATACCTTTATAGTCACCCAGTTACGTTGTGACGTTTGGTACACCCAAAGCACTCCTACGGCATCCGGGAGTTACACAATCTCATGGTCTAAGGAAATGATACTTGACATTGGAAAAGCTCTAGCACACGAACTACACGATCTTGTGCTATGCTTAGGATTGGGTCTTGTCCATCACATCATTCTCCTAATGATGTGATCCCGTTATCAATGACATCCAATGTCCATAGTCAGGAAACCATGACTATCTATTAATCAATGAGCTAGTTAACTAGAGGCTCACTAGGGACATGTTGTGGTCTATGTATTCACACATGTATTATGATTTCTGGATAACACAATCATAGCATGAGTAATAGACAATTATCATGAACAAGGAAATATAATAATAATCATTTTATTATTGCCTCTAGGGCATATTTCCAACAGTCTCCCACTTGCACTAGAGTCAATAATCTAGTTACACTGTGATGAATCGAACACCCATAGAGTTCTAGTGTTGATCATGTTTTGCTCGCGGAAGAGGTTTAGTCAACGGATCTGCGACATTCAGATCCGTATGCACTTTGCCAATATCTATGTCTCCATCTTGAACATTTTCACGAATGGAGTTGAAGCGACGCTTGATGTGCCTGGTCCTCTTGTGAAACCTGGGCTCCCTGGCAAGGGCAATAGCTCCAGTGTTGTCATAGAAGAGAGTGATCGGCCCCGACGCATTGTGTATGACTCCTAGGTCGGTGATGAACTCATTCATCCTGATTGCTTCATGCGCTGCCTCCGAGGCTGCCATGTACTCCGCTTCACATGTAGATCCTGCCACGACGCTTTGATTGCAACTGCACCAGCTTACTGCCCCACCATTCAAAATATACACGTATCCGGTTTGTGACTTAGAGTCATCCAGATCTGTGTCGAAGCTAGCGTCGACGTAACCCATTACGACGAGCTCCTAGTCACCTACATATACGAGAAACATATCCTTAGTCCTTTTCAGGTACTTCAGGATGTTCTTGACCGCTGTCCAGTGTTCCATGCCAGGATTACTTTGGTACCTTCCTACCAAACTTATGGCAAGGTTTACATCAGGTCTGGTACATAGCATGGCATACATGATAGACCCTATGGCTGAGGCATAGGGGACGACACTCATCTTTTCTCTATCTTCTGCCGTGGTCGGACATTGAGCTGAGCTCAATTTCACACCTTGCAACACAAGCAAGAACCCCTTCTTAGACTAATCCATATTGAACTTCTTCAATATCTTATCAAGGTATGTGCTTTGTGAAAGACCTATGAGGTGTCTCGATCTATCTCTATAGATCTTGATGCCTAATATGTAAGCAGCTTCTCCAAGGTCCTTCATTGAAAAGCACTTATTCAAGTAGGCCTTAATACTGTCCAAAAGTTCTATATCATTTCCCACCAAAAGTATGTCATCCACATATAATATGAGAAATGATATAGAGCTCCCACTCACTTTCTTGTAAACGCAAGCTTCTCCATAAGTCTGCATAAACCCAAACACTTTGATCATTTCATTAAAGCGAATGTTCCAACTCCGAGATGCTTGCACTAGCCCATAGATGGAGTGCTAGAGCTTGCATACCTTGTTAGCATTCTTAGGATCGACAAAACCTTCCGGCTGCATCATATACAATTCTTCCTTAAGAAAGCCGTTAAGGAATGCCGTTTTGACGTCCATTTGCCATATCTCATAATCATAGTATGCAGCAATTGCTAACATGATCCGGACGGACTTCAGTTTCGCTACGGGTGAGAAGGTCTCATCGTAGTCAACCCCTTGAACTTGTCGATAACCCTTAGCGACAAGTCGAGCCTTATAGATGGTAACATTGCCATCCGTGTCCGTCTTCTTCTTAAAGATCCATTTATTCTCTATCGCTTGCCGATCATCGGACAAGTCTATCAAAGTCCATACTTTGTTTTCATACATGGATCCTATCTTGGATTGCATGGCTTCAAGCCATTTGTTGGAATCTGGGCCCGCCATTGCTTCTTCATAGTTTGAAGGTTCACCGTTGTCTAACAACATGATTTCCAGGACAGGGTTGCCATACCATTTTGGTGTGGAACGTGTCCTTGTGGACCTTCGAAGTTCAGTAGCAACTTGATCCGAAGTACCTTGATCATCATCATTAACTTCCTCTCTAGTCGGTGCAGGCACCACAGGAACATCTTCCTGAGCTGCGCTACTTTCCGGTTCAAGAGGTAGTACTTCATCGAGTTCTACTTTCCTCCCACTTACTTCTCTCGAGAGAAACTCTTTCTCCAGAAAGGACTCGTTCTTGGCAACAAAGATCTTGCCTTCGGATCTGAGGTAGAAGGTATACCCAATGGTTTCCTTAGGGTATCCTATGAAGACGCATTTTTCCGACTTGGGTTCGAGCTTTTCAGGTTGAAGTTTCTTGACATAAGCATCGCATCCCCAAACTTTAAGAAACGACAACTTAGGTTTCTTCCCAAACCATAATTCATACGGTGTCGTCTCAACGGATTTAGACGGTGCCCTATTTAAAGAGAATGTAGCTGTCTCTAGAGCGTATCCCCAAAATGATAGCGGTAAATCAGTGAGTGACATCATAGATCGCACCATATCCAATAGAGTGCGATTACGAAGTTCGGACACACCGTTCCACTGAGGTGTTCCAGGCGGCGTGAGTTGTGAAACGATTCCACATTTCCTTAAGTGCGTACCAAATTCGTGACTTAAATATTCTCCCCCATGATCTGATCGTAAGAATTTTATCTTTCGGTCACGTTGATTCTCTACCTCATTCTGAAATTCCTTGAACTTTTCAAAGGTCTCAGACTTGTGTTTCATCAAATAGACATACCCATATCTACTTAAGTCATCAGTGAGAGTGAGAACATAACGATAGCCACCGCGAGCCTCAACGCTCATTGGACCGCACACATCAGTATGTATACTTTCCAACAAGTTAGTTGCTCGCTCCATTGTTCCGGAGAACGGAGTCTTGGTCATTTTACCCATGAGGCATGGTTCGCACGTGTCATGTGATTCGAAATCAAGAGACTCCAAAATTCCATCTGTATGGAGCTTCTTCATGCGTTTGACACCGATGTGACCAAGGCGGCAGTGCCACAGATATGTGGGACTATCATTATCAATCTTACATCTTTTGGTATTCACACTATGAATATGTGTAACATCATGTTCGAGATTCATTAAGAATAAACCATTGACCAGCGGAGCATGACCATAAAACATATCTCTCATATAAATAGAACAACCATTATTCTCAGATTTAAATGAGTAGCCATCTCGTATTAAACTAGATCCAGATACAATGTTCATGCTCAAAGCTGGCACTAAATAACAATTATTGAGGTTTAAAACTAATCCCGTAGGTAAATGTAGAGGTAGCGTGCCAACGGCAATCACATCGACCTTGGAACCATTCCCGACGCGCATCGTCACCTCGTCCTT
This sequence comes from Triticum urartu, assembly GCF_003073215.2. Lineage (NCBI taxonomy): Eukaryota > Viridiplantae > Streptophyta > Magnoliopsida > Poales > Poaceae > Triticum > Triticum urartu. The sequence goes on from NC_053026.1 coordinate 334,254,129, forward strand.
CGCCAGTCTCCCCTTATTTCGCAGCTCCTGTTTTGAGTTACAAATATGAGCAACCGCACCGGTATCAAATACCCAGGAGCTACTACGAGTACTGGTAAGGTACACATCAATTACATGTATATCACATATACCTTTAGTGTTGCCGGCCTTCTTGTCCGCTATGTATTTGGGGCAGTTCCGCTTCCAGTGTCCCTTTCCCTTGCAATAAAAGCACTCAGTCTCAGGTTTGGGTCCATTCTTTGACTTCTTCCCGGCAACTGGTTTACCGGGCGCGGCAACTCCCTTGCCGTCCTTCTTGAAGTTCTTCTTACCCTTGCCTTTCTTGAAACTAGTGGTTTTATTGACCATCAACACTTGATGTTCCTTTTTGATTTCCACCTCCGCTGATTTCAGCATTGAAAATACTTCAGGAATAGTTTTCACCATCCCCTGCATATTGTAGTTCATCACAAAGCTCTTGTAGCTAGGTGGGAGCGACTGAAGGATTCTGTCAATGACCGCCTCGTCCTGGAGGTTAATGTCCAGCTGGGACAAGCGATTGTGCAACCCAGACATTTTGAGTATGTGCTCACTGACAGAACTATTTTCCTCCATCTTACAACTGTAGAACTTGTCGGAGACTTCATATCTCTCGACCCAGGCATGAGCTTGGAAAACCATTTTCAGCTCTTCGAACATCTCATATGCTCCGTGTCGCTCAAAACGCTTTTGGATCCCTGGTTCTAAGCTGTAAAGCATGCCACACTGAACGAGGGAGTAATCATCAGCATGTGACTGCCAAGCGTTCATAACCTCTTGGTTCTCTGGGATGGGTGCATCACCTAGTGGTGCTTCTAGGACATATGCTTTCCTGGCAGCTATGAGGATGATCCTCAGGTTCCGGACCCAGTCCGTATAGTTGCTGCCATCATCTTTCAGCTTGGTTTTCTCTAGGAACGCGTTGAAGTTGAGGTTGACATGAGCGTTGGCCTTTTGATCTACAAGACATTTTGCAAAGGTTTTTTAGACTAAGTTCATGATAATTAATTTCATATAATCAAATTATTTAATGAACTCCCACTCAGACAGACATCCCTCTAGTCATCTAAGTGATACATGATCCGAGTCAACTAGGCCGTGTCCGATCATCACGTGAGACGGACTAGTCATCATCGGTGAACATCCCCATGTTGATCATATCTTCCATACGACTCATGTTCGACCTTTCGGTCTCTTGTGTTCCGAGGCCATGTCTGTACGTGCTAGGCTCGTCAAGTCAACCTAAGTGTTTTGCATGTGTAAATCTGGCTTACACCCGTTGTATGTGAACGTTAGAATCTATCACACCCGATCATCACGTGGTGCTTCGAGACAACGAACTTTCGCAACGGTGCACAGTTAGGGGGAACACTTTCTTGAAATTATTGTGAGGGATCATCTTATTTACTACCGTCGTTCTAAGCAAATAAGAAGCAAAAAAACATGATAAACATCACATGCAATCAAATAGTGACATGATATGGCCAATATCATCTGCTCCTTTTGATCTCCATCTTTGGGGCGCCATGATCATCATCATCACCGTCTTGACACCATGATCTCCATCATCATGATCTCCATCATCGTGTCTTCATGAAGTTGTCTCGTCATCTATTACTTCTACTACTATGGCTAACGGTTTAGCAATAAAGTAAAGTAATTACATGACGTTTATGTTGACATGCAGGTCATAAATAAATTAAGACAACTCCTATGGCTCCTGCCGGTTGTCATACTCATCGACATGCAAGTCGTGATTCCTATTACAAGAACATGATCAATATCATACATCACATATATCATTCATCACATCCTTTTGGGCATATCACATCACATGGCACATGCTGCAAAAACAAGTTCAACATCCTCTAATTGTTGTTGCAAGTTTTTACGTGGCTGCTATAGGTTTCTAGCAAGAACGTTTCTTACCTATGCCCAAACCACAACATGATATGCCAATTTCTATTTACCCTTCATAAGGACCCTTTTCATCGAATCCGATCCGACTAAAGTGGGAGAGACAGACACCCGCTAGCCACCTTATGCAAATAGTGCATGTCAGTCGGTGGAACCAGTCTCACGTAAGCGTACGTGTAAGGTCGGTCCGGGCCGCTTCATCCCACGATGCCACCGAATCAAGATAAGACTAGTAACGGCAAGTAAATTGACAAAATAAATGCCCACAACAACTTGTGTTCTACTCGTGCATAGAACCTACGCATAGACCTGGCTCATGATGCCACTATTGGGGAACGTAGAAGAATTTTAAAAAATTTCTACGCATCACCAAGATCAATCTATGGAGTCATCTAGCAACGAGGGAGAGGGGAGTGCATCTACATACCCTTGTAGATCGCGAGTGGAAGCGTTCAAGAGAACGGGGTTGATGGAGTCGTACTCGTCATGATCCAAATCACCGATGACCTAGCGCCGAACGGACGGCACCTCCGCGTTCAACACACGTACGGTTGGGAAGACGTCTCCTCCTTCTTGATCCATCAAGGGAAGAAGAGGTTGATGGAGATCCAGCAGCACGACGGCGTGGTGGTGGAAGCAGCGGTGATCTCGGCAGGGCTTCGCCAAGCTCCAACGAGAGAGAGAGAGAGGTGTTATGTGGGGAGAGGGAGGGGCCTGGGACTTGGGTGTGGCTGCCCTCCCTCCCCCCACTATATATAGGGCCCCTAGGGGGGCGCCGGCCCTAGGAGATAGGATCTCCAAGGGGGGCGGCGGCCAAGGGGAACTTGCCCCCCAAGCCAAGTGGGGCGCCCCCCACCCCTAGGGTTTCCAACCCTAGGCGCAGGGGGAGGCCCATGGGGGGCGCACCAGCCCACCAGGGGCTGGTTCCCCTCCCACTTCAGCCCATGGGGCCATCCCGGATAGGTGGCCCCACCCGGTGGACCCCCGGGACCCTTCTGGTGGTCCCGGTACAGTACCGATTACCCCCGAAAGTTTCCCGATGGCCGAAACTGGACTTCCTATATATAAATCTTCACCTCCGGACCATTCCAGAACTCCTCGTGACGTCTGGGATCTCATCCGGGACTCCGAACAACTTTCGGGTTACTGCATACTAATATCTCTACAACCCTAGTGTCACCAAACCTTAAGTGTGTAGACCCTACGGGTTCGGGAGACACGCAGACATGACCGAGACGACTCTCCGGTCAATAACCAACAGCGGGATCTGGATACCGATGTTGGCTCCCACATGTTCCACGATGATCTCATCGTATGAACCACGATGTCGAGGATTCAATCAATCCCTATTCAATTCCCTTTATCAATCGGTACGTTACTTGCCCGAGATTCGATCGTCGGTATCCCAATACCTCGTTCAATCTCGTTACCGGCAAGTCACTTTACTCGTACCGTAATGCATGATCCCGTGACCAAACACTTGGTCACATTCATCTCATTATGATGATGCATTATCGAGTGGGCCCAGAGATACCTGTCCATCATACGGAGTGACAAATCCCAGTCTCGATCTGTGTCAACCCAACAGATACTTTCGGGGATACCTATAGTATACCTTTATAGTCACCCAGTTACATTGTGACGTTTGGTACACCCAAAGCACTCCTACGGCATCCGGGAGTTACACGATCTCATGGTCTTAAGGAAATGATACTTGACATTGGAAAAGCTCTAGCAAATGAACTACACGATCTTGTGCTATGCTTAGGATTGGGTCTTGTCCATCACAGCATTCTCCTAATGATGTGATCCCGTTATCAATGACATCCAATGTCCACAGTCAGGAAACCATGACTATCTATTGATCAATGAGCTAGTTAACTAGAGGCTCACTAGGGACATGTTGTGGTCTATGTATTCACACATGTATTATGATTTCTGGATAACACAATTATAGCATGAATAATAGACAATTATCATGAACAAGGAAATATAATAATAATCATTTTATTATTGCCTCTAGGGCATATTTGCAACACTGCCCCCGTATATAAAGGAGCAAGGGGGGAGGCCGTCCGGCCCTTGCAGGGCGCGCCAGGAGGAGGAGTCCTCCTCCTAGTTGGAGTAGGACTGCCCTTTCCTACTCCTACTAGGAGGGGGAAAGGAAGGAGGAGAGGGAGAAGGAAAGGGGGGGCTGTCCCCCTTCCCTAGTCCAATTCGGACCAGAGGGGGTGGGCGCGCAGCCTGCCCGGGCCGGCCCTCTCTCTCTCTCCACTAAGGCCCATGTGGCCCATTACTTCTCCTGGGGGGGGGGGTCTGGTAACCCTCTGGCACTCCGGTTTTCTCCGAAATCACCTGGAACACTTCTGGTATCTGAATATAGTCATCCAATATGTCAATCTTTATGTCTCGACCATTTTGAGACTCCTCGTCATGTCCATGATCATATCCGGGACTCCAAATACTACCTTCTGTACATCAAATCACATAAACTCATAATACCGATCATCATCGAACGTTAAGCGTGCGGACCCTACGGGTTCGATAACTATGTAGACATGACCGAGACATGTCTCCGGTCAATAACCAATAGCGGAACCTGGATGTTCATATTGGCTCCTACATATTCTACGAAGATCTTTATCGGTCAAACCGCATAACAACATACGTTGTTCCCTTTTCATTGGTATGTTACTTGCCCGAGATTCGATCGTCGGTATCTCAATACCTAGCTCAATCTCATTACCGATAAGTCTCTTTACTCGTTCTGTAATGCATCATCCCGCAACTAAATCATTAGTTGCATTGCTTGCAAGGCTTATAGTGATGTGCATTACCGAGAGGGCCCAGAGATACCTCTCCGACAATCAGAGTGACAAAACCTAATCTCGATTTATGCCAACTCAACAAGTACCATCGGAGACACCTGTAGAGCATTGATAACCCACAAGTATGGGGGATCACAATAGTTTTTGATAAGTAAGAGTGTCGAACCCAACGAGGAGCTAAAGGCAGAACAAATATTCCTCAAGTTCTATTGACCACCGATACAACTCTACGCACGCTTGATGTTCGTTTTACCTAGAACAAGTATGAAACTAGAAGTACTTTGTATGTGTTGTTGGATAGGTTTGCAAGATAATAAAGATTACGTAAATAAAAAGTAGGGGATGTTTAGGTAAAGACACAACTAAGTTAGTTTTAGTAAAGAGCTTTTTGTTACAAGAAAGTTATTTGTCCCTAGGTAATCGGTAACTAGACCGGTAATCATTATTGCAATTTTATATGAGGGAGATGCATAAGCTAACATACTTTCTCTACTTGGATCATATGAACTTATGATTGGAACTCTAGCAAGCATCCGCAACTACTAAAGATCATTAAGGTAAAACCCAACCATGGCATTAAAGTATCAAGTCCTCTTTATCCCATACGCAAACAACCTACTTACTCAGGTCTGTGCTTCTGTCACTCACGCCACCCACCATAAGCAAATCATGAACATATTGCAAACCCTACAGCGGGAATCCCTCACGCTTGCGCGACACGGAGAGCACCATAGGACAACACCAATAATAAAACATGCAACTCAAACCAATCACTACCATCAAATAACCCATAGGACAAAACGGATCTACTCAAACATCATAAGATAGCCATACATCATTGGGAAATAATATATAGCGTTGAGCACCATGTTTAAGTAGAGATTACAACAGCTAAGAGAGAGGTCACACCACTGCATAGAGGGGGGAAGAGTTGGTGATGATGGCGGTGAAGTTGTTGGTGAAGATTGCAGTGATGATGATGGCCCCCGGTGGCACTCCGGTGCCACTAGAAGCGAGGGGGAGAGAGCCCCCCTTCTTCTTCTTCTTCTTCTTCTTCTTCTTCCTTGACCTCCTCCCTAGATGGGTCAAGGGTTTCCCCTCTGGTCCTTGGCCTCCATGGCGTGGGAGGGGCGAGAGGCATAGCTAGCCGTGGGAGGCGGGAGCAGGTGGAACCGATGGGGTGTTTGGTTTGGGCGCCTGGAGGAACAAGACAAGAGATAGAAGATACACAATAGATATTGGATGGCAATCCAACGGCTGGTAGGCAGAATCGTTTCTTGACTAGTAATTAAGTCGACACCACCTTGGATAGGCTTTTTCCTTGTAGGTTCCAAATGTCAGAATCCAAATTTGTCATGGTCATGCAGCCTTTCTTATGAAAATTTACAACCCATTTGGTGTGTTAGTTCAAAATAAATTTGTGGGTGCTGATGGGGGCTAATCATTTGGATTCTGTAAGGCACAATGAGCTCAAGCAGCCGGCGAGAGTGATGTTATTTCCCTTGGTTGGGATTTGTTACAATATTTCACTCTTAATTAAACAAATGGCAAGCCATTTGCCTCATTTCAAAGAAAATATGACAGTCACAGCCAAGTTGAAAAGGGAAACAATATCTAACTCCAGCTTACAAACTGTATAAAAACACGTGGGTTAATTGTTCATCAGGTTTAGACAAAACCCAGATTGAAAAGGGCAACAACATCTAACTCCAGCACTATTTTCAGCGGTCACAGTCAAATGGATCGGTCACGTCCATAGAATGAACATCATGGGTCCTAAAATTTACTGGATTATGACCACAATATGTTGTAAATAGAAGCCCGACATGTTCAGAAGCCCTTTTGTCCACCTGAAACTCCTTTTTTTAATCTTCAACATACCCATCCGTCAAAACCATGCTGCTGATAAACTTAAGCCTAATGGACAATAATAACCTCGCATTCAGTAGGAAGAATGTGACAAATCTAGTGTTTGCATGGTTGGCTACATATCGTTCCAGCATTATTGTCTTCAATCGAATGTCATGAGAAGTGAGAAAATCCCGGTGCTTACGAATACACTGATTGGTTATAACTCTCTTACCCCGTCATGTTGCCTAAATAGACATGAAGATTGAAAACAGTTAAGGTCTAAAAAAAGAGTGTCGAAAGAGCAACAACCGAACGGTTAATTCTAGTACACTATATGCGGGCTTCCAATGTGTGTGAAATTATCACCTTTATATACAACTTCTCCAGACATGGAAAGCATTGCAGCAAGCCAATAATCTTGTTTAGAATAAAACAATTCATTTGGATATATAAGATCTTGACAGAATCCAGCACCATTGGTAGGCTATCCAAGGAGAAACTCTTAATTGAGCATAGAACATAATATTAGTACAAAATGTATACTCCAAGATGATATAGAACTTATGCGCAGAAATTTAAAATACAGCTTATGATTACAAGTGTAGATGATAATATACAATACCCGAAGAACTGTGGAGCCAAACACCATCTTGAAATGAGCACATAGATCATGTATTACACCCAAGGTCTCCAATTTAGGCGCAGAGATGACGGTTATTTGCGATGGTGAATAACTAAAATCAAGGATCAACCTTTGAAGTGAAGGGGCATCTTCAATGATGAGTTGTCTTCCGTCAAAAGAAATTCCAAATCTTACAAGGTTAGGCGACTTTATTTGGAGACAACCGATTCTAACTGTGAAAACAAGCACCAAGCACTCCAGGGCAGGGCAACTAGAGTGGATGATGCTATGCAATGAGGCCTCCGATATAAGAACCCGCACAAGTGAAAGTTTTTTGAGAAATGGGAGTCGAAGATTTAGTACCAGATTGTCTGCTAGGTAGCACAGCACAAAGGTGGCGGTGTGGAGAGAGGAGGAAAATCGCGAGATGGACATCGGTGCTGAGGGCACAAGTACATGGAGTATGGTATCTGGTAGGTGATTTCCTGGGGAATAGTGGAACTCAAGCAGTTGTAGTTCTGTGAATTCAGGGGATTTTAGCCAGGTGTCCACCATGTAGGGCATGCTATGCTTGCTCAGGTAGCATGACGGGATGCAGATGCTTTGAACAGAGCCCTGGTGGGAGGAGATGATGGCTCTGGGGAGTTCAAAATCATTAAAGAGAGATAGTTGATGACACTCGAGATTAAGAGGTGTGCACGCCATAGAGGGCGCCACCGAGTTGAGAGGACTTGGGTGTGGTAGCAATCCTTGGTGGGGAGAAGCGAGATGATCTCCCCAAGGATGGTGTCCGGGAGATCGCTAATGCGGTCCACCAGAGATTCTACGGGTTCCTGGGATCCGGTGGGGGCAGGCTTGCCACTTCTCCCCACGCTGCTGGGTGCGGGATCTACAACAGGCATCGCCACAGGCGGGAGCCTCATCTTCTTGGCGCCCGGGTCAGTCGACTCCATTTTCCTCGAGGGCATCGCATCAAGCTCATGGATTTGAGCAGAGTAACGAATGACGAGCCTAGTTGTAGTGAGAATGAAGAATAAGGGGAGCCGGGGTTTTCTGTAGTAGTGAGGAAGAAGGGCAGCTGGGGTTTCTGTAGGAGTGAGGTGAGGAATTTGGGGGTATGAGTGGAGCGAGCTGACGTGAGGTGGGTGGGAGTGAGGAGGAAGAAGAGCACCCAGGTTTTTTTGGGGGCGGTGTGCTTGGTAGCGCCTCTCATTAAGTAAACATATGAGCTTTTTAATTGATTTTATTATTTACTAGGATGGATGGGCTGTTTTTTCTTGGGCTCAGAGAAACAATTACTACTAGTGTAGTGGAGACACTCTACAGCTACCCAGAAAACAATTACTACTAGTACGGTGGATACACTATCGCTTTAGGCTCCTCTGAGGTCATCAAAACGTCTCCCTCTACTGAATGTCATTTTACTTTGGTTCACTGGCATGCAGGCCATGTAGCGCGTGGGCCCAAATGCCATCCACCAAATTAGAAGGCAGTATGCAGGCGGAGGGTCACACCGCTCGTAGCGCGATAGTAACGAGCCGTCATATCACAAAACCCCACCTCCCCGCAATCTAAGTTTGACAGACGAAGCAACCATCATTTCACTCTTCGCCGAATCCCTTCTCCCTCACCGTCTTCAAGAAAGCCAACACTCGCATCTGCCATTGTTCTTCTCTCCCAACGAAGGGAAGGTAAGCGGATCCGTGATGTTGGTATATTTTCTTTCATAAAAAAAGAACTTCTGCAAAGTAGTAACCGATCCTCACTCTTTTTTTTCATTGTCATTACGATTGTGTTTTTCTTTCAGTTGTCTCCTAGTATTCGTCAGTTTCATGATGGGCCAAGGAGAACCAGGCAAAGATTTACCGATGTTGGAGCAGACGAGAGAAGCTGATCCCCACGAGACAGAGAGCTCCAAGAAGATGGAGGCAGCCACCGAGCCGACCCCAGATACACTCACAACCACTATTGAGAGGGTCAACGCCCCGTTTGAGGTTACAACCCTCGTGGTCCTGGAGGAGCAGTTTTCCCCCTTCGAGGATGTGCCCCCCCGCTGAGCTGCCCAAGGTGATTTTCTTCTTTGCCAATCTCGATTGTGGTTTTTCATCTAAGTACGTGGTGATAAATAATGCAAAATTTTATTAGCTTCGATGCCATGCTACCTTCCCTGTCATGCATACTTTTGACTCTACATAATGATTTAAATAACTTGTGTTTCTTATATTGGAAAGTAATTCATAATTTTTTCTATTTCAATTAGAGACCTGATGCAGACAAGGATTGTGTGGTTGTACATGTCACTCGCTATGAGGTGGATGACCTAAATATACACAGTGGAAAAATAAAGTTCTTAGGCCGTTGGATCCTGGAAGCCATTTGCACTTATACCAAAGTTGAGATGTACTCCAGCCTCACTGTTGTCAGGTGTGTTGTCCAGGGTGTACTAAAGCACAAGAAGTTCAAAGCTACTCCTTCGTTTGTGAGGCATACTGTTCTTGTCAAGCTTACACAGGAAGATGACGTGGCATGCCTCCACAAACAAGTTTATGAGTGGCAAGGCCACAAGGTTATCTTCAGGAAGGTTCACGGGATTGAGCTGCTGCCGGATGTCCTCGATGATGTTCATGGCAAGGTCCGTCTTGTGTCCACCCCAAATTAGATCGAGGCATGAAATAGTTGCCCCAGCTAGTGTTTAAAAGTAGTTTGGATTGTGTCTAATTATCCAAACCTTGCCTATTGTCGAGCCCTCTGGGGCTAGTACTCTGTTTGAATCCGTCTATGGGAACTACTGCTACTTTTGTGTGCCCATGAATCATGTGAGATCCATCCTAATTGTTGGCAAAATAGATGCGTCCTCACTAGTTTTTTCATGTAATATGGCATGGTAAGACATAAGTTGTCACGGTTTATCATACGAGCAGTGTGTGTTTGATGAAATAGAATACTTGTTCGAGTACTATGCACTGGCATATACATAGGGTACGTAAGTACTTGTAAACATTGTTGGTGCTAACCTACTTGTAAGAAGTTGTGCAAAACACGGCACATTGGCTCAGCTTGCTTCAACACTGGAAAAGTCGGCTATCGACCAGCTAACAATCAATAATCTGTTGTCTGATATAAGCAACTACGTATCTTGTTACAGTGGTTCATGCAATTAACTGAGGCCACAATGTAAATTTCAAACGTTCACACGCTAGTCTAGTGTTCATGTGGAACATTCACATTAAACTCGGCTTCATAAAATACTTGAAAAGCATAAGTTAAGCAATTGTATACATCTCAAAAGACAAACATTTACTAGTTCACAGCAAAAGACAAAGTTGTGAGAAGGTTTACAAATCAGGAAAAATCAAGCAAGGCTTCTCTGAGCAAAGGGCCTCCCTAGGCAGGCTTTAATTTCCTAGAGTTCACTCTGGTTTTTCTTGTTGCCACCATCCAGGGTTAGGTTCTCTCATTCCAGAATAACCAGTTATAATTGTGTTCTAAATTGGAATGCTGAACTGAACCATCTAGTGTACTGACCATCTGAACTTCTTGTATAGTTCCACCAAATTTAAGTACTGCTATTTGCAGAAATAAGCAGACCACAATGCCTCTTGTCCGCGCACCTGTCCCAAAAACATCCGTGGAGCTGTGCTAGCTAGTCCTCTGTCCATCCGTAAACTGGGAGAAAGTGAATTCCCGAATATGATGCATTTGTTTTCGCTCGTCCCTGCACTGAATCAGGAAGTAAAACATACAAATCAGCTTCTTTTAGATTGCGTTGGTCATTCTATCTAGTTACTACCAATGTAGGAATACCTGGAATATGGGTGGTTAGACGACAACAGCTAGGAATAGCCATCTCATTTTGTGCACTTCTACTAAAACTAAGGTGTGTACTTTTGATTGCACAGATAGAAATGATATGGAGACAGACATCGCTATTTCCGCAAATATGAAATACTGTTATTTAAACAGTGACAGCTATTTTCAGTGGCATATGATTAACAACAACATCTATTGTGTTATAATTAGCACTACATTGACAATATGAAAGTGCCATTAAGTAAGAAGTAGCATCACATCACATCACATCAACACTGCCACTAGATTAACAGCAGAACAATAGCAACATTAGTATTACTGTGATGAGAGTAGCACATGGTCAGTAAATGTGCAATCAAATTTGTGCAGTTCCACTAGGATGAAGCAATGTTAGCGGTGTGAGATTTAAGTGTAACTACAAAAGCACAATTCATGGGAAATAAAGCAAGACGGAAGCATTTCATAAAATGGTGGCGACATTGCTTCAATTTATCGATGGCACTAGACCATTACTTAGTAGTGACATTAGGTGGCATTGCTTCAATTTATCGACGACACTAGACCAATACTTAATAGTGACATTATGTGGCATTGCTTAATGCTTCATGTGATTTTACATTAACGGTAGCGATATGGGCGTAGGGATAGCAGGGACATAAAATGGTGAGGCAGACGTGGTTGCCGAGAGCGGCAAAAACTCAGGCAGCATGTCTGCATTTGTTCCATTTTTATGTCCTCGACGAGATTTTCCTATGTGAGCACAGGAAATCTAGACCTGCTCATTATTAGATGCGTTGTCCCCCAACACCCCTTACTTTCTTTCCTTTTATGACCAAGAGATAGGTCCACTTCCCCCACCCTTCGCCATCCACCACGCTTTCTTCACCTTTCCAACAAAGAGACCACTTGGGTAGCCAGTATCTACTACTTTCCCCCGTTTCCTCTTAGAACCAAGTCCTAGATTCATGCTACAACTTTCCCACTTTCTTCCCTGTTTGAACCAACTCTTAGATTCGATTGTATGGACTAGCTTTACCTATAATAATAGGAAAAGTCTAGGTGGCTTTGGAACACCAGACGGAAGTAGAAAAAGATCCACACGCAGCTATGTGGGGAGCTAGGGCAGTAGAACAAGGCAGGTTTCGAAGGAATATATACTTGAGGGTTGTCGGGATGTGGCAAAGACGGCGTCGGGAGGCCGCATCTTGGCCATAATACCGCACGGAGGAAGAAGGGGTCGGAGGCCCTCTCGAGCCGCCATTGTCTCGGAGAGAATGGCGCGGCCGCCGATCGGGGCGCGCGGGCAGCTGTTGGTCTCCTCCCTCGCCACCGACGACCGCGTGAATGATGCACCTACACCCCTGCCCCGGCCGAGGTTGTCCGATCGTATTTGTGACTAGCCGTGAGCAGAGAGAGAGAGAGAGTGTGGCCACCTATGTCTTGCTTAGATCTGGAGAGCATGAGAGAGTGAAAGAGAGGAACCCTAGTAAAGCAAGCGCCGAGGCTCCTGCTTATATATATAGTGGAGTGATTTTGTTGTAGCAGCCATTATTAAATTGAATATGCGTGAACCACTATTTTCATTTAAAGTTCAAGTAAAAATAAAACTCGATCAATAACGTGCCACCACTTCCAGGTCGCACTATCAACTCACCGCATCCAGGACGCACTATGTACTGTATCATTCACGTGCGGTCCCCGACCCTCCATCAAGTTGAAAACTAGACTAGTCAAAATGTCAATTGGGATGCCTCTTTGTAAACAAATGCGCTCCTAGCTTCAAAAAACAACACGATCCTATGTGTACCCGTGAGTGGGTGTGAGAGAACTAGTGCGTGCGTGCACCGCTTCTCTTCGTGAGAGTACAATATACTACACCCAAAGAATGTTCGCCACAAGAGAAATAGTATAAGTTGTGACGTGTGAGTTAAATTAAAAGGTGTGTGATGTCTTTTATTTTTTAGAAGTTCTGAGGGTAGGGTGTGAAGAGCACATATGTGTGTGACATCTACCTATAGATAGACAGTTGGTGCGAGAGGACTCAGGAGAGTCGCGACTCGTGAGGGTGCGTGTGTGCGTGAGAGAGAGAGAGGGGGGCACGTATCAATGCAATGCATGTGTCCGTAAATCATATCTGACAAACGTTTGCCGCAAGCCGTTTCCTGACGAACGCCGTAAGAACCGTTAGATCAGCATCAGATAGTATCAGTTTTTCCATGGCATTTAACAGAATAGCCACTTCTCTGACACACAAATCTTCCACGTGAGTGTTAGAAACTGTCGTATGCTCCTCCCTCAGTTCCAAAATGTACTGCATATAGCTTTATTGAAAATTCGAACCTCGCAAACTTTTACCGAGTTTTCGTATACCAAAATGCACATATAGAATACTCAGTATATATCATTTCATTCATCTTCGAGAGGTAACTATAAAGATGGGGGAGGAGTGTACAAAGAAAGACCGCCGTATCACCTGCAGCAATTTCAACATTCTTTGGTGTGGAGGAATATCATAGGAACTCTACATGATAGGATTTTTATAGGATTTTTTCCTTTAGAGCCAATTGGTTCATAGGAATAGATTTATATACTCCACATTTCAAAGGAAAATAAACATGATATCATTTTTATAGCTTTAGAGCCACTTGGTTCATATGAATGGATTCCTATACTCCCACAATTTCAAAGGAAAATAAACATTAGCGTATATTCAATAGAAAAGTTCCTATGATGTGAACCAAATGACATCTCTTTTCTAATCCATCCTCATAGGAATTGAGATACATGTCATCTCTAGATTCAATCGAAAAGTTCCGATGATGTGAACCAAATGACATCTCTATTCTAATCCCTCCTCATAGGAATTGAGATACATGTCATCTCTAGATTCAATAGAAAAGTTCCTATGATGTGAACCAAATGACATCTCTTTTCCAATCCCTACTCATAGGAATTGAGATACATGTCATCTCTTTCCCTACAACTTCCATATATACGTCTTCTATTCCTAAATATCTAGTACAACCCACTAGTAGCTTTTTTCATAGACATGCAACTATGGCACATGAACACGTCATGCATGCAAGTCATAAATCACATTGTTTTTGTACTCTATGCATGCAAGCACCACATCATCAGTTCGTGCATGTTACTCATAAGTTATTTCTTGCATTAGATTTTGTATTGATAATGTATGTGTTTGTCACATGCACACATATGTAGTTCACATTCACATTTTTGTTAGAAATGTCATTCTTTTAACTGCAATTCATTTTTTCTCTTTGTATTACATTTTCATTTTAAGCATACATTCACTTCCCATTAGTTATAGATGTTTTGGAGGAACTTTTATGCATTATTTTGAGTAGCAAATTTCACGTGGCCGCGTGAAAGTGCTAGTGATCGACTAGAGGGGGGGTGAATAGGCGATTTTTATGAAAGTCTTCAAAACATGGAAGTTTCGAAGATAAACAATAGAAATAAACCTATTACCATGCAACGGAAGGTAGACTACACTAAGCAAGCCATAGTCAGGTATTCAATGAAATGAAGGCACAAAGACTAATAGCAGCTAGGCAGTATAGATCAGGATGGAAGATAGTATGAAGCCAATCAGAACAAGCAGTCACTCAGTGAAGACAAAAGATAATGCAAACAGGCAATGACTTCACAAGGACCAACTGAAAATAAAGAGATGGGAAAGATAGAACCAGTGGCTTGTTGAAGACAATGATTTGTTGGACCAGTTCCAGTTGCTGTGACAACTGTATGTCTGGTTAGGGAGGTTGAGATTCAACTCAGAAGACCGTGTCTTCACCTTATTCCCCTTGAGCTAAGGACACCCAGTCCTCGCCCAATCACTCTGGTAAGTCTTCAAGGTAGACTTCCAAACCTTCACAGACTTCGTTCACCGGCGATCCACAATGACTCTTGGATGCTCAGAACGCGATGCCTGACCGGCTGGAGGATTCACAGTCCTCAAGTGTAATAAGTCTTCAGATCACACAGATAAGAAGACTTCAGTGATGCCTAACACTCTTTGGCTCTGGGTGTTTAGGGCTTTGTCCTTGCAAGGAATTCTCTCTCAAAGGCTTCGAGGTGGGTTGCTCTCAAACGACAAAAGCCGTACATAGGATTTTGGTTAAGCATCACTTCAATCATTCTGACTGGTTCACTTGGACCCCACTTAATAGTACGGTGGTTCCTATGACTCAACAAAGAAGAAAACGAAACAACGAAACAACTAAGTCTTCGCGCTCCATAGTCTTCACACAATGTCTTCTCTTGTCATAGTCTTCAATGTGAATACCTTCACATACCACCTTTGTCTTCAATGTCTTCATACATTTTTTGGGGTCATCTCCGGTAGGTAAACCGAATCAGTGAGGGACTACTACCTGTGTTATCCTGCAATTCTCACAAACACATTAGTCCCTCAACCAGGTTTGTCGTCAATACTCCAAAACCAACTAGGGGTGGCACTAGATGCACTTACAATCTCCCCCTTTTTGGTGATTGATGACAAACTGGTTGAAATTTTCAACGGGGATAAAAGTATGTGAAGTTGTAAAGGATTTAAGTAGGGACAATTCCATTTCTCCCCCTAACTTGAGCCACCACCTGGCATTTGCCCCTAATTTTCAGGTATGCTAAAAAATACCCCTCTTCCGTTAAGTCACCTTACAGAAATGCCCTTTTCTGCCGTTACCGTCCGATCAAAGGGGTTTGACCGTCCGATGAACAGTAACATGGTGAACAGTAAATTTGAAAAAAATAGCAAAAAAATCCAAAAAAATCTGAAATTTTGTGGGATCGAAGATACTCAAGGGAGCAAGGTGCGTACAAATTTTGGCATAGTTTGGACATTCCAGGAGCTCGTGTCAATGGAAAAACTTTAAAATGTACGCTGTAAATAGTAAATTCAAAAAAAATTGTAAGAAAATTCAAAAAAATATGAAAAAATTTGGAATCAAAGAGGCTGGGGTGCGCAAGGTGCGTGCAAATTTTTGTTGTGTTTCGACACTGTAGGAGCTCGTGGAGAAAAAAACTATATTTGGCACAGAAAAAAACTCTGAAAAAATGCACTATTTTGTTTTTTTGCTAGAGCACCTCGCATGTCATTTGATCAAAAAAAGTTGCAAGCGCCTTGCGCACTCAAGCCTCTTTGATTCTAGAAAAATTCATACTTTTTAAATTTTTCTTGCTTTTTTTTGAATTTACTGTTCACAGTGTATAGATTTACATTTTTTCCTTTCCCATGAGTTCCTGAAATGTCCAAATAGCGTGAAAATTTGCACGCACCTTGTGCCCTTGAGTATCTTCGAGCCGACAAAATTTCAGATTTTTTTTTGATTTTTTTGCTATTTTTTCAAATTTAATGTTCACCATGTTACTATTCACTAGATGGTCAAAGCCCTTTGACCGGACGGCAAGGGAATTTCTATTAGGGGCAAATGCCAGGTGGTGGCTCAAGTTAGGGGGAGAAATGGAATTGTCCCATTTAAGTATTGTCTTCGTAAGTAGCAGGAAGGCTCCCCCTGAAGATGTGCATATAAGTATTTTGCTTTTGAATGCATATGCACATGGCAGGTTGTACTTGCGGAGCTCCTCTTCTACTTATGAAGACAATTCATCATGCATGAAAGGATATATTGAAGATAATGACATGCATAATGAAAAATGGACGTCTGCAAAATGACTTCGTGCGGAATTTATCGTCGCACATGAGGAATTTATCATCGCATCACATAGTGTCGAAAAGGTAGCAGACGACCAACAAGTTTAAGTGTTACAACTCAAAATGAACCAAATGTTTGAAAAGCGAGAGTTGTAAACACTTGGCGAATGTAGCAAAAAGTAAAGCAACCACCCATATGGACCCGCTTGAAGACTATCAACTCATATGCTTCTCCCCCTTTTGTCAGTAATGACCAAAAAGGTTTGAAGACATAGAGCTTCTACTCATTCCCATGAGGAGTAGGCGAAGCAGCAGGGTCGTCGTTGAGGTACGGTGGTGCAGAAGAACTTGGTGCAGTGTCGACACACGCTGAAGTTGGAGGAGGTGAAGTGGCATCATCTTGGTCATCGATGACTCTGGCATTCACCGTCGCAGCTGAGGACAAATAGCCAGAGTCTTCAAGTGAGGGAGTCCGACACAAGTGAGCATTCCTTGGAGGAGTTGAGTCAAACTTGAATCTTTCTGTGAAGCCATCGTCTTGCAGATCAGCTTCAGCACTAAGCAATGTCAAACTCTTCCAAGACCTCCGACAGGTTTCATGTGTAACAAAGGCATTCTTGGTGGCAAGATTGCGAATGCGATTGACGTCCACCAAGAGGCTTTGCATCTGACGCTTAAGCCAGTTGTGATGCTTATCCTGTTTCTGATGAAGCGCGACGAGAAGCTCTCGATCATTGAGAACACGATATCGCTTCTGAGGCCTTTGGGCAATGGTGCTACCAGTGGCGTCAGTTTGAGTGTGAGGGGCACTTGTGTTACCAGCCAAGGGATAAACACGAGAGACTGCCTGAACTCCTTCAATGGGCTAGGTGAATCTTTGACGATCAACATTGTGAAGATAAATCGGATCCTTAGCAGGCTCTGGGTAAATAGCTTCAACAGACAGATCAACCTCTGGCAACAATACAAGATGATTGCGTGCAGAGGGATGATAGTTGAAGGCAGAGTGAAGCTTGATAAGATGCATTACCCATGGAGCATAGAACTTCAGACCAAAAATGTCGGAGCCAGATGCAACCAACTGCCTGATGAAGAAGTCTTGAGCATTGAAGCTGATGCCATTGAAGATATAGAAAACCAAAGTCTTCATTGCTCCTTCAAGCTTCGCTGCAGATGAATGTCCTTTGATAGGCCATAGAGTTTTTCTGATGATATGGTAAATGGTGCGAGGCAGATACTCTAGGTCTTCAACAAAGAATTCAGATGGGTATTCAGCAGCATGAGGCAAAGGCTTCATCATGCTCAGCATTTGGCTCATGTTGGGTTCTGGCTTCTGAAAAATGCTCTCCAACGCATTCTGGTGTTGTTGACAACCTGGTTCATAGTATTCACCAGGAGTGGGCAGGGCTGTGAGCTCAATGATATCAAGAGCTTTGGCTTCATGATGGACATTGCCTGTCATCCACTCAAGGACCCAAGTCTTTGGATCCTTGTTGTAGCCTCGAATGTGAAGAGTTGCATCAAACTATAATGGAAGCTCTTCATTCCAGTGTTCCTTGTCTGTGACAAATTACAGGAGTCCAGCGTCTCTGAAGCAGTCCAACGCTTCTTCTAGACAGGGCAGGCCAGCTATAGCTTCAGTGACGAGACACATATGTGGAAATATGCGCCCTTGATTGTATAAGATGCATGAATAGTAGCTGCGCTGCTGATAGCTCTAGAATCGATCCGATGAAATGCGAGGTTTGGATTATGGGTTCTTGGCGCTGTTGAAGAAGGTGTTATGTGCCACGAAGCCATTCACATTGAAGACCCCAGGTGAGGTTGCAGTGCCTGAGAATCTTGGAAGTCTTGGCTTGGGCTTCTGGACTTGAGGCCTGTGCTCGACATGATAGTCAAATTGTGGACCCGCAGCAGGTGGAGGAACCAGAATGGGCCATCGGACCATAACAGGCTGACCACGATCAAATGCCAGCTCAACAGTATGAGGTCTTGGAGGGGGTATAGGAGCATTGGCATTTTCGTTGACATGGGCTGCAAGTGGCACAATAGCTTCAGGAGGAATGATTACGTCTGGTGCAACATTGGCTTCAGGCGCCACATTAGCTTCGGCCATGACAACGTCATTGGCTTCAGTGTTGATGTTGGTGGCCGCCTCAGTATTGGTAACCTCCACTTCAGGAGCTAGAGGGTCGGACACGTTCTCCTCGAGAACAGCTTCAGGAATGGTTGGTGGTGTAGCAACTCTTTCTTCATCACGTGGTTCTTCTTCTTCATCGGCTGATGCAGCCGGAACATCTTCATCCGTTTTGGCTTCAGACTCAGAGACGTTCTCAGTTGGAGTGTGTAAGTGCATCTAGTGCCACCCCTAGTTGGTTTTGGAGTATTGACGACAAACCTAGTTGAGGGACTAATGTGTTTGTGAGAATTGTAGGATAACACAGGTAGAAGTCCCTCATTGATTCGGTTTTCCTACCAGAGATGACCCCTAAAAATGTATGAAGACATTGAAGTCAAAGGTGGTATGTGAAGACATTCACATTGAAGACTATGACATGAGAAGACATCGCGTGAAGACTATGGAGCGCGAAGACTTAGCAGTTTCGTTGCTCTGTGTTTTTCTTTGTTGAGTCATAGGAACCACCGTACTATTAAGTGGGGTCCAAGAGAACCAGTCAGAATGACTGAAGTGATGCTTAACCAAAATCCTATGTCTTCGAGTGAAGACTATGAGAGTGAATCTTGTCCAGAGTTGGACAAGTCAGCTTTGCTTGTAGCCCAAGTAAAGTTGTCGTGTGTGTTTGAAATCTGACCGTTGGAACACGTGTCAGTTCCTTAGTGATCCAGGGTCATTTCAGACAAATCAGGTCGGGTTGCCTAGTGGCTATAAATAGCCCACCCCCTACAACCATAAATGGTTGGCTACTTAGAGTTAGAGTACGGCTTTTGTCGTTTGAGAGCAACCCACCTTGAAGCTTTTGAGAGAGAATTCCTTGAGAGGATAAAGCCCTAAACACCCAGAGCCAAAGAGTGTTAGGCATCACTTAAGTCTTCTTGTCTGTGTGATCTGAAGACTTATTACACCTGAGGACTGTGAATCCTCCAGCCGGTTAGGCGTCGCGTTCTGAGCATCCAAGAGTCATTGTGGATCGCCGGTGAACGAAGTCTGTGAAGGTTTGGAAGTCTACCTTGAAGACTTACCAGAGTGATTGGGCGAGGTCTGTGTGACCTTAGCTCAAGGGGAATACAGTGAGGACTAAGTGTCCTGTGCTGCGTGTTCAGGACTAAGTGTCCGGGACTGAGTGTCCTCAGGTTTAAATACCTATCCGCCCTAACCAGACGTACAACTGTCACCGCGGTTGGAACTGCTCTACCAAACCTTTGTCTTCATCACGCACACTGGTTCTATCCTTCCCATCTCTTTATTTACAGTTGGCTCTTGTGAAGTGAGTACCTATTTGCATTATATATCCTTCCCATCTCTTTATTTACGTTATGCCCTAACCCTAATCATATCGGTCATACCGAGTTGCATGTCGGTCCCACCTAAAACCCTAACGGTCACTAGCTTTGCTGAATCGGTCCGACCGAGTTTAACCATTCGGTCCCACCGAGTTTGGGAAGTTATGTGTAATGGTTAGATTTTGTGTGGAGGCTATATATACCCCTCCACCACCTCTTCATTCGTGGAGAGAGCCATCAGAACGAACCTACACTTCCAACTTACTTTTTCTGAGAGAGAACCACCTACACTTGTGTTGAGACCAAGATATTCCATTCCTACCATATGAATCTTGATCTCTAGCCTTCCCCAAGTTGCTTTCCACTCAAATCTTCTTTCCAGCAAATCCAAATCCTGTGAGAGAGAGTTGAGTGTTGGGGAGACTATCATTTGAAGCACAAGAGCAAGGAGTTCATCATCAACACACCATTTGTTACTTCTTGGAGAGTGGTGTCTCCTAGATTGGCTAGGTGTCACTTGGGAGCCTCCGACAAGATTGTGGAGTTGAACCAAGGAGTTTGTAAGGGCAAGGAGATCGCCTACTTCGTGAAGATCTACCGCTAGTGAGGCAAGTCCTTTGTGGGCGATGGCCATGCTGGGATAGACAAGTTTGCTTCTTCGTGGACCCTTCGTGGGTGGAGCCCTCCGTGGACTCGCGCAACTGTTACCCTTCGTGGGTTGATGTCTCCATCAACGTGGATGTACGATAGCACCACCTATCGGAACCATGACAAAAACATCCATGTCTCCAATTGCGTTTGAATCCTCCAAACCCTTCCCTTTACATTCTTGCAAGTTGCATGCTTTACTTTCCGCTGCTCATATACTCTTTGCATGCTTGCTTGAATTGTATTAAGATTGCTTGACTTGTCCAAAGTTGCTAAAATCTGCCAAGAACTAAAATTGGGAAAAGGCTAGATTTTTATTTGGTCAAGTTGTCTAATCACCCCCCCTCTAGACATACTTTCGATCCTACACCCGTGTAGCCTATCAGCCCGATGTCCAAAGGTCTAAACCGGGGTAGGTTTGAAACTTCACCGAGATGGCAGTCTCGACCGCCTCCAAGAAGCATTCATACGCCGTGGGCGCCTAAACACCCATGCGCTCGGCTGAAATCTATCCCACCCACCATTTGGGACACCTGAGATTACTATCCTACCCCCGACCCGCAATATGTCCTAAATTTTAGATGCGGTCAAAGTTTGTAACTTTCCCCAAATTTCAAACAAGCGCGTCCCAAACCGAAACATTGTTCCCCCTTAGTTCTCCCCTCCCTCTGTTTCCCCATTCATACTCCATGGGTGTCGTGGACCTAACATGGCAGATGCCCTAGCGAAAGGACTTAGGTGTGGAGCCATCGCAGCTAGGTTAATGTGAACGGGTTAAACGGGACAAAGGACACAAAAAGTTTACCCAGGTTCGTCCCCTTTCAACGAGGTAAAATCCTACTCCTACTTTAGGTTGTATTGCTTGAGTTTTGATTACCAGGGAGCGAATACGCTTGACCTAGTTCTCGATCAGTTGTTTCTTGAGTTAACCCGCCACCGGGTCACCCCTTTATATACAGGTTGATGCCGGACGACTTACAGAGTCCCAGCCGGCTCATACAGTGTCCAGCTCGGTAACTAACTAAGCTTGCCTTACAATACAAGTTAAACATATGGCGGCTCACACCCGTGGGCCTCAAGTCGTCCCCGGGTCTTGGGCCTTCAATAAGCTGGCTCTATGAACCGCCATCTTCTTGGGCCTCTTCATCTTAAGCCGCCAGTGGCATGACCCGGCCCCTCCTGGGCGGGTCATACCTAGTAGCTATATCTCCAACATTAGGCCCCAGGTTGATTTGAACTTGTTCACATCAATCTTCAATACTTGACTTAACATAATCTTTCATCACTATTCCCTTACCAATTCATTATAACCCGCCATGACGTCACATCCCAGAATTGTGTTAACCCGCCATGACGTCACCTCGCATTAACTTCTCACGAAGCCCATAACATCTCAACATATGTTTATCTTTAATGGATCTCCCGAAAATCGAGGAGTCCATGCAGCCGCATAATCATTTTTTCGGCCTCCTCGATTCCCGCCATGCCATTTATCCATCCCCTTATAAATTGGGACAGGGGGTCCTCCTTCTCACTTTTACCCCTGCCTCTTCTTCTCCTTACTTGCGATGGCTGACGCCTCCGGAGCTCCGCCGCCCCCGTTGACTGCATCAACTTTGGCCGCTGCATCAACCTGACCTCGACCAGACCACGGCGGCACCCCTCCATAGTTCATCAGCATCTTGAGGTACATGTTTTCACTTGTGTCAGATCTGTGCTAGGGTTCGCCCAGTTCATCGAAGTTCATCGCCGTTCTTCCTCTGGCTTCCTTGGATTGCATAGTAGGATCTTGAACTTAACATCAAAGACATGCGGTAGTAGTTTTAGTATTCATCTTCAACAGCAAAATCCATCCCCTTTGCGGAAGATCTCATCTGAACACATGAACACTTCTGTTGTTGCCACCTTAGGTTTAGAACTTAATTTATTTTCTGAACCGCCGTAGATCCAAAACCATAGAACCAATATGTGAAATCTGTTTGTTCATCACTTAGCAAAAAGAATCACTTGTAGATCTGTTGTGCTGAAAACGTGCGGGCGGCTCACATGATACACCATAACCCGCCATATTTCATTAGTCCCCTTGCTAAGCCGCCAGTACATGTTCACCATCCATATAGCTCGGCAATGTCTTCCGGCTTAATCATGTTAATCTTCATAGCAATCACTCTTCTGTCGTACAGATCAGCCTTACATAACGCACTTTATTTTTGATCACTAGCAGGCTTAACAACATAATCTAAAACCGGGAATATTTTCCTTTTAGGCTTCATCAACAAAATGACCAAGTCTGCCACCTCCTGCAATTGTGTCGCTTCTCGGGTTACCGAGCAAACACTGAACGAGCATGTTCAAGTGGGCATCTTAGCCGCAAAAGATGTCATTCATTGTAGGGTCCTAGAGACGAGACCACCCCTGACGCCAAAGAGGGTGAAGTAGTAGTCTTTACCGACCATATGCTCAGGGGGTTTACTCCACCAGGTTCCAAATTTTTGTGTGATGTGCTGCACTTCTTCAAACTCCGTCCACAAGACATCAGACCCAACTCAGTTTCAAACATCTGCAATTTCCAAGTGTTCTGCAAGGTATACCTTCAACAGGAGCCCACTTTGGAACTGTTCAGGGAATTTTATTACTTAAACCGCCAGACTGAATTTACAGACCACCACAGTTTAGAACTAGGTGGCATATCTATTCAGAGGCGCAAAGAAGCCACCTTTCCTGCCGCCACACTCCCCAGTTATCCCAAGGACTAGCATCAAACATGGTTTTACTATAAAGACTCCTCTCCAGAAGGTGAAAATCCTCTATCGGGTTATCGCAAAACCCGTCTCAGCAACAGACACCCTCTCCCTGATCGGATCAGCATAGAAGAACGGGCCAAGTATATGCACATATCAAAGATCAGGGCCTTGATGGCCAATGGTTTAACTAGAGTTGATCTGGTCCATTGCTTTGTCGCATGGAGGATCTTGCCCTAAGCCACCGGTCCAACTTAATGTGCGAGTACACCGGTGACGGTAAAGATCCACTACATTACTCCTCAATCCGCCTAGATGATAAATCCATCAATGATATTACTAAGACTCTGCTCAATGAGAGTCTAGCCACTTGTAGCAAAGCGGGGCTGAACCCCTTCAGCGCTCAACAAGCCGCCGACTATAAGCATTTTCCAAGAAACCTTTATTAACTCTTTATTTACCAAACTGCCTTCTCTTTATTACTTGAATTTTTGCAGGCTGACTCACGTTAATGGAGTAGGAAATTGCAAGATAAGCCGGCCAAGAAGGTCCGGACAAAGAATAAGTCTCCAAAAAGTCTGACAAGAAGAAGACCAACCCCTCCGAGTTACTTAACTTGGATGATGATGATTCAGAGGTAGAACTTGACTCCCTTGGCTCATTTTTTGTACATCTTATTGACAATGATCACTATCAGGATGATGCAGAAGGCAGCCACGCAGATGGTGAAGAGGTTACTATCCTTTCCTCCGACTCAGATCCTCTGCCAAGACAGAAAATTCGTCAATCAAGCCGAAAAGTAAGGTTTTCTCACCCTTTAGCTTACTTGGAACCCAACTTTATTTTGAAGAAACAGTAGCATGAAGCTTGCCGCACAACCCGGAACAGCGGCGGTGGGGTTCTTTCATCCGGCTTATCCAACACGCCAGTTCCTCACAAACGCCGTCCAGAGGTTTTACAGAGTTCCGACTTAGCTTTTTCCAAGGCGTGTATTTTTCGACAACCCCTTAATTACCCTTCTGACACAAATTATCAGGGAACCTCTCATTCTTCCTCTGGTGACTCTACTGGGACTCATGTTCCTCTGTTCAAAATTGTTCTTGGGTGAGAACACTTAAGCCTACTTGTTTTAACACTTTACTCAATTGGTATACTAATCTCATCATATGTTTTACTTTCAGTGCTATGGCCAAATCCAGCAAGAAGCTGAAGGCTAAAAAACTAGCCGAAGATCCTAAGGGCTTTGACCCGGATAAAGAAACAATGTCTGAATCTTTGCACCAAACTTCTGAGGCAACCATGGACGATCCGCCACTAGAGGAGCACCCTATTACCATGGACTCCATGAGTGTTGATCCAGAGAATGCTAAGCCGCCCAACCCTGCTTAGCCGGCTCAAGAAACCGAAGATGTCATAGTTACTGGGATGGCTTACACAGCACCAGGCAACCCCACTGTTCTATCGAAAAACATCGCTAAAGAAGAATTTTCTGCTGTTGATAAGTGCAAGTGGAAATTGGAATTGAAAAGCTTTGCCCAGTTCAATGCTCAGGAGATTCACTCCAGTTACTTAAACCGCCTTCACACCAGCCATGACCTTGAAGCTGGCCTGGTCAACCTTATGAAGGAACATTTTGAGGTAAACGCTACAATCTTCTCCATATAACTATATCTCTGCCAGCCGCCAAGTCTACTGGATATGATATAATGGAATATGTTGTAGACTTTTAAGTAGCCTCTTTAACCTGATATCCATTTCATAGCATGTCGGAACTGTAGAATCAACACAAGTAGCCCCCAAGGGCTGGCTTAAGCTGCATAGCTAAAGCCGGGACTTCAAATTGTAGTTTCTCAACTTCGCATATGTAGCTCCCAAGGGCCGGCTTAAACTGATAAGTTAAGCCAGGACTTCAAATAATAGTGCTCAAGTTTGCACCTGTAGCCCCTAAGGGTCGGCTTGAACTAA
Source organism: Triticum urartu (assembly GCF_003073215.2). Classification (NCBI taxonomy): domain Eukaryota; kingdom Viridiplantae; phylum Streptophyta; class Magnoliopsida; order Poales; family Poaceae; genus Triticum; species Triticum urartu. The sequence continues at coordinate 334,279,668 of NC_053026.1, forward strand.
CAAGTTAAGCCGGGACTTATCACCATAACTATGAACCAAATCCAAATATGTAGCCCCCATTAACCGACTGTAGGCATAGAGAACTTAGCCGGGTCATCGAAGATTTGTCCTCAAAAAGAGCAATGTGCATTAGCCCCCAAGTGCCAAGTAAAATACTTGTATTGTGCTTGGGACTTCAAATAAGATGATCATAATGCGGCCTATTTTTCGCACGTTGCAGGCCGAACTAAATATGAAGGAATCCCAAGTCAATGATCTAAGGAAAAACATGCAAGCCCAGCAATCTGAGACTTCAAAAGCCAAATCAGAGTTGAAGACCGCTTTGGAAAATGTTGAAAAGCTGAAAAAGGACTTGAGTGCTGAGAGAACCGGCTGGGAGACCGAGAAGGCAGCTCTATTGAAAAAAGTAGAAGATGCCGAAGCTGCCCTTAAGCCGGTAACTGACGAGTTCTCCAGTTTAAAATATCAAATCAACAGCATGACATTAACCATCTTTGGTAAGTAATATTGTACTTCAATCTTTCATCGTCAATATTGATCAATCATTGAGCCGGTTTATATATATATATATATTTGGTACTGCAGGCTCCAGAAGCTCCAAGCTTGGCCAAGACAAGCGCATTAGGCTTAAGGCTGTATATACACTTGTGGAGCAGTTGTACACTGGTGCTCAACGGACTATCTTCGCCGCTTCCCATAAGAAGCAACCACCTTCCCTCATCAAGGAAGTGTTGGAGAAGCTGTCGGTGCTGCCACAAAGGGTTGAAGAATTGAAACGATCAGTCGCCAGAGCCAGTGCCATCACCGCCCTGATTCGGGCAAAGGCAAGGCAAGCAGAGCTTGACCCAAAAGAGCCGGCCACTGGCTGCCCGAGTTTAAAAGAAGATAGGTCTCCCTTCAGTGCCGATGACTTCACAAAATTAGTGATGGAGATGCGTCCCTTTGGAAGCAAATTGGCCGAGGAAACTGATTTCTCCAAGTATCATTCGGTTTATGATGCTAAAAATACAAAGGTGAAGGCGCCGGTTCATGAGGCCATGGACCTTATCCCGCCAACACGTAAGCATACCTTCGCTCCTGACATTGACTCGTCAAACCTTATAGACGATGAAGCTATTTTCAAAGCTTTGACTGGGATCAATTAAGCCACATCTGACTTCTAACCAACGGGTGAAGAAGAAGAAGAACCGGTGCAGGATGACCCGGAAACTTCAAACCGTCAAGATCAAGGCAGCTGAACCGCAAGGTGTCTCTGACATTGTCATCTGACTCTTCATGAAAAACAATGAATCATTTGGTCTTTGAAAGCCATGTAATAGGGTAGTAAAAATAATGATCTGCCATGCCATCGTGCATGTTTATGTGTATAACATCATGAGCCGCCAATCTGATGCTGAAGATCTCTTGCTTATGCTCATAATTTTATCAATCATGCTGATCATGTTATCATAATCCCTGTTCACAAATAAATAACACGTGCCCTGGCGGTTCACACTAGGGCGGGTCATGATGTCCAATACAAAAACCACTGGTGCTTATATAGTCCATAACTAGGGCGGGTTATCAAAACCTTGCATACTCATATAACAAGTAAATAACATACCTGTGAAATTTATTTATACTGTCGACTCACCACGCCATATGCAGCAAGGGTAACAGCCCAAAGACTTAGAGCGCAACACTGTAAGTGCACAATCAAAGCACACTGGCGATTTATCATCCAAAACCGGCCAGGTTATCAAAAACCTTCATATATGCCCAATATGAGCCACAAAGATTAAGGCTACATGGCCTGAATCGTTTCAAGCCATATGTCAATATAGTACAAAAGATCAACCCAAATAATGTTCAAAATAAAATATCAAACCAGAAAAACAAGGCTTTCATAGGCTGCCAGACCTCAATATCAAGTGCTATTCAAGGGCCGCACAGCCACTGAGTTAATCCTTTATTCGAATCTGTAAGCCGAGCCTCACATGACCAATCGCCATTTTAACTTTGACAAGTTCAGGGTCTTGACAAGATTGACTGTCATGAGTTCGGCGAGTCATTCCAGGATAACCTGGGCGGAGTAGCAGACATACAAAGGCAGAATAACCCGGATTTTCGGTGAATACACCAGGCGTCCAAGCCGATCAAAAGGGTAAATATAGCTATGTTCATTGAACAGGAAGCCCCCAATTGACCATTAACAAGCCATCAAGGCAGGTTACCTATGTTTGAACTACATATTATAGCAAGTTCTCTTTGGCAACCATTCAACTTGAGCAAAAAAGTCCCCAAGTCGTTTACAACAAGGCGTATAAGCCATATCAAAGGGTAATCATAGCTATGCTCAGTGAGCAGGAAGCCCCCATGTTATTTGTAACAAGGCGTGGAAGCCAGATCAAGAGGGTAGTCATAGCTATGCTCAATGAGCAGGAAGCCCCCAAGTGATCTTATGAATTGACAATAAAGACTCACATACTCAGAAATGAAATGACAGAGGCCCTGAATTATCAGGGAAGCCGGCTTTATTATACTAATCATAATATACACATTAGTAGAAGTATGTACATCACAAGAGCCGGTGGCTCAGGTGTAATAAGGCCGAAGATGAGCAATGTTCCACAGTCGGCGGGTCTCCTCCTCAGACTTCCATGAGTCCTTGTGCTCTTGAATATCAATGAGGTAATATGACTCATTGTTCAAATTTTTGCTGACCACAAAAGGCCCTTCCCAAGGCGGGGACAACTTATGCATGTTAGTTTGGTCCTGGATGAGCCGGAGCACCAAATCACCTTCTTGAAAGGTCCGGGATTTAACCCGGCGGCTATGATAACGACGCGGATATTGCTGGTAAACCACCGAACAAGCCGCCACAAGGTCACACTCCTCATCCAAAAGTTCAAGAGCATCCTGACGTGCTTTTTCATTATCAGCTTCAACATATGCTGCCACACGGGGCGAGTCATGACAGATGTCACTGGGAAGAACCGCTTCGGCTCCATAAACCATGAAGAAAGGCATGTAACATGTAGATCTGTTGGGGGTAGTATTGATACTCCAAAGCACTGAAGGTAACTCCTCAACCCAACAACCCGGCATCCTCTGCAAATGGACCATAAGCCAGGGTTTTATGCCTCTCAAGATTTCTTGATTGGCTCTTTCAGCTTGACCATTGGACTGGGGGTGGGCCACAGATGAAACATCAAGACGAATATGTTCACGTTGACAAAATTCTTTCATAGCCCCTTTAGACAGGTTAGTGCCATTATCAGTGATGATGCTGTGAGGGTAGCCAAAAGGGAAAATCACCTTTTTGATGAATTGAACCGCTGTTGCCGCGTCACACTTGCTGACCGGCTTTGCCTCAACCCACTTTGTAAACTTCTCAACCGCCACCAAGAGGTGAGTCTTTTTGTCCTTGGATCTTTTTTAAAAGGCCCAATCATATCCAGCCCCCAGACTGCAAAAGTCCAAGTAATTGGAATCATCCTCGATTCTTGAGCCGGCACATGAGCTCGTCTTGAAAATTTCTGACAACCATCACACTTGCTGACCAAATCCTCTACATCAGCATGAGCCGTCAGCCAATAGAACCCATGACAAAAAGCCTTAGCCACAAGAGACTTAGAGTCGGCATGATGACCACAGTCTCCTTCATGAATTTCTCGTAGAATCTCATGGCCCTCCTCAAGAGAAACGCAATGTTGAAATGCCCCTGTAACACTGCATCGGTGCAACTCGCCATTGACAATAGTCATTGACTTAGACCACCGAGTTATTTGCCTGGCCAAAGTTTCATCCTCAAGCAGCTCACCCCGGGTCATATAAGCCAAATATAGAAATGTCCAATCAGGAATAGCATGAAGATCCGCCACCAACTGTGCCTCCGGGTCAAGAACAGCAAGATCTTCCTCCGTAGGCAATTTAATCGAAGGATTATGCAAAATATCAAGGAAAACATTAGGTGGTACCGACTTACGTTGGGACCCTAGACGGCTTAAAACATCAGACGCCTCATTTTTCCTGTGATCAACATGTTCCACTTGATAACCCTTGAAATGACCAGCAATAGCATCAACCTCTCGGCGATAAGCTGCCATGAGTGGATCTTTGGAATCCCAAGTTCCCGAAACGTGCCGAGCCACCAAATCTGAGTCGCCAAAACACCTCACCAGCTTAGATTCATCTCTTTAGCCATTCGAAGACCATGGAGAAAAGCCTCATACTCAGCTAGATTGTTAGTACAAGGGAACATCAACCTTAAGACATAACAAAATTTATCACCTCGTGGGGAAGTCAAAATAACTCCAGCCCTCGAGCCTTCTAACCGTCTGGACCCATCAAAAATGAATAGTCCAATATGTGTTATCCGGCTTCTCCTCGGGCATCTACAGCTCTGTCCAGTCATTGATGAAATCCACAAGTGCTTCAGACTTGATAGCTATCTGAGGCATGTATTTAAGGCCATGGGGTCCAAGCTCAATGGCCCACTTGGCCACCCGGCTTGTGGCTTCTCTGTTTTGAATAATATCCCCTAAGGGAGGAGAACTGACTACAGTGATGGGATGACCAAAGAAATATTGCTTTAATTTATGACTAGCCATGGACACTCCATAAACCAGCTATCAGCGTTCTGGGAACGGGGGTCCCCAGACTTGCCTGCCTGCGGCGTGGCTCAAGTGGGGGGCCCAGCGCGGCCCATCTTCATCAGCTCAAGCTCAAGACCCTCGCGAGGGGCCAAGCCTCGTGGGGCGGACTACAGAAAACTTCCTCAGAGGCAGCCTCATCAGACAAGCTCACGAGGAGGCGGAGAGATCAAGGCAGGGGTACCTCGCGAGGAGCCTGTGACGCAAGCAATGACGCTCGAGACCAGGCGGGCGCCGGCCTGCGCAGTGTCCTTGTTTCCCCTTTGGTCCAAAGGGGGCAAGCACATGCCAAGGCATCGGGCAAAGGTTGCCATTCTGGTGCAACGAGACCAAGACCAGTAGAGCAGCAGTATGGAGGTCACCGTGGAGCCCAAGACATCGTCATCACCAGTGCTTTTGGCAGCCGAAGACCACCTTTGGTCAGGATGACTCGTACTATATGTTCCCCTTCAAAATGGCCAAGTGTTGGCTTCCTTCCCGCTCATTATTTGGGGAGAGGCCCAGGGCCTCTATAAATAGAGCTAGCCACCACAGAGTAGGGGGGACAATGATCGAGAGAGAGAGGCGACTGAACTCACCCTAGCAATTCATCGCACCAGCTCAAGAACACCTCTCGCGAGGCTGTCTTTCCTTGTACTGTTCATCATCAGCCCCTAAGGCAATCCACCACACCACACACTGGAGTAGGGTATTACATCACAACAATGGCCCAAACCAGTATAAACCTCGTGTCCCTTGTGTTGTTCGTAGTTTTCAACTTAGATTACGCGAGGATATTGGACGTAGATCGGTAGGGGAGAGATCTCCGCGCGCACCCCAGTGTTCGAACCTCGAGGGTCTGCCGGAACCCGAAATCCGACATTTGGCGCGCCAGGTAGGGGTGCGCCGGAATCTTTCCGCCGATGTTCGCGTGTGATCTTCCGTCGTATCCATGGCTGACGCTCGTCGGGCTCGCGCCGAGTGCCCGGCTGCTCTCGCCACCCGCGTCGCCCAGACGGCGCCCGTCGGCGGACACCCTCATCGTTCCCCGTCGCCTGCCGCCAACGCCGCCACCGGCCCGGCGGGGAACGAGCAGCAGGCCTCGTCCCAGCATCCTTCGGTGCCTCGGGAGGGCCACACCGCCACACCGTCGCTGACTCCAACCGCTTCGTCGTCCCACGCCCGTCGCGCCCCACAGACGCGCATGCCGCGCTGCTCCTGGCAAGAGAGCTCTTGCACTACCGCCCCGTCGACGACCTCTACGAAGACTGGCTCACTCGCATCACCGAGCTCGTCAGCGCCGCAGGGGGATCCCCCTTTCCGTCCCTCTCGCTGCCTCGCCCTCCCTTCCGCGCAGGAGGCGAGGATCAGTAGGTGCCTCCACCACCTCCTCCCCAAGGAGGCGCCCTGGCTCCAAGGCGCGCAGCCCCAGGGCGAGACCCTCCACGCCCGGCGCCTGCACGGCAAGAAAGGAGCTACCAAGAGATCCCTCGTCCCCAGGAAGGTGCTCGCGCGCTCCCAGCGTCGGCGCGCCAAGATCGCGTCCCTGCACCTCCACGCCAAGACCCCGCGCTGCTCCAAGCAGCGGCGCGCGGTAATCCACAGGAGCAAGCCCAGTACCAGCAAAAGGCACCGGTGGCCACAACAGGCTGCCGTGCTCTCACCCCGAGCTACGCAATGTCGCATGGCCAGGAAAGTTCAAGCCTGACCTGCCCCCTCGCTATGATGGCACGGCGGACCTAGCGGAGTTCCTACAGCTCTACGAGCTGTGCATCGAAGCCGCCAATGGAGATGAAAGGGTCATGGCGAACTGGTTTCCCATGGCGCTCAAGGACGGGGCCCGCACCTAGCTCCTGAACCTGGCTCCCGGCACAATCTCCTCTTGGGACGAGATGCGCACTCGCTTCATCGCCAACTTCTAGGGCACTCGCGCCCGGCCCCCGGCCGTGAGCGACCTGCGCCGCATCAAGTAGCAGCAAGGGGAAACCCTGCAGAAATACATCCAGCGCTTCAACAACGCTCGCCTCAAGATCCCCAAGGTGACTAAAGAAGCCATCATCTTGGCCTTCTCCGATGGCATACGCGACATCAAGATGAAGGAGGAGCTAGCAATCCATGAAGACCTGTGCACATCCCTGGAGCTGTTCAACTTGGCGACCAAGTGCGCCAGGGCTGAGGAAGGGCGCCTTTCCCTCCTCGAACTCCCGGCTGACGACCCAGAAGAGAAGAAGCCCAAGGCCAAGGACGTGAAGCGCAAGGGGGCTGCCGTGCTTGCAGCGGAGCCAGACACCAAGCGAGGCAGGGATCAGCCTGAGTCATCCAAGGGCGGCTGGTACTGCGTGTACCACGACCTCCACACCCACAACACCAATGAATGTCAAGAGCTCAGGGCCGCGAGAGATGGACGTGTCGGCCGACGCCCCAAGCGCAACGACAGGGGCTATGGCCGAGGAGGAGGAACAGGTGGCGGACGATGGGAAGACCGTGGCCCTCGTCAAGGGTGGCGAGACCGACCTCGCGAGGATCGCTGGTAGGACCAGCCTCGCGAGGGAGGCTGGAGAGATCAGCCTCGTGAGGATCGCCCGCACGGCAACGTGGGCCTTCCTCCTCTGCCGCCACCGCCATTGAGAAACGAAGACCAACATCAAGATGAGGGGGCTGGGGGCTTCCAGGAGCCACGCGTAATCGCTTGCATCTTGGGTGGCATGCAGGCCCCAGCCTCACAGCGCATCTTCAAGCAGTTTGCTCGCGAGGTGAATGCAGTCCTCCCCAAGCTTGAGGCCACGCGCCCTCTCAGGTGGTCTGCGTGCGCTATCACGTTCAGCTCAGCGGATCAGCTCAAATGCACGGCAACGTCCGGAGTCCTCCCTATGCTTTGCTCCCCAGTCATCAGCAACGTGCAGGTCACCAGGACCCTCATTGACGGCGGAGCAGGACTCAATGTCTTGTCCGTCGAGACGTTCAACAACCTCCAAGTGCCGTACGACCAACTTCAGTGAACCAAGCCCTTCTCAGGAGTCACTGATGGCTCCACTATTCCAATAGGGCAGGTTCGCCTTCCAGACACTTTCGGGCAGCGCAACAACTATCGCACCGAGCTCATCGACTTCGACGTCGCCCACATCCGTCTGCCATACAACGCCATTCTCGGGTACCCCGCCCTGGCCAAGTTCATGGCAGCGACTAACCATGGGTACAATGTCCTCAAGATGCCAGGAAGCGGCGGAGTCATCACCGTACCCTGTGAAGAAGGAGACGCAGTGTGTTCACTGGAGCGCGCGTTCCAAGCCGCGGCAATCGAAGACCCGGACCACATAAACGGAAGACTTCCCGAGGCGACCCTTAAGAAGAAGAAGGTTTCGCCTGGCCCAAGCCATAAGGAGGCAGGCGCCTCCGGAGGTGTTGCGTCAGGATCTGCGCGCAATCAGGGGGCGCCACCCTCTCTTGCATAGGAAGGCGCGCCCGGCGCCCTCCTTAGGCAGGGCTCGGGGGCTCTTTCTTGGAGAGCCACCAACCTTGCCGAGGTCGCGAGGGAGGCGCTCGGGCACCACTTGGAGGGGTGCTTCCAGGCACGGTTCCCTCAGGAAGGTACAAGGCAAGGAAAACCAAACCCTCAGGAGTTCATCGCAAGAAACACCCAGGAGCTACAGGAATCAAGAGTCATGCGCGGCAGCCGCCGTCTGCCCACCGTAACCCCACATCCAGGCGAGGATGATGGGTTGTGCGTCTGCATCGATGTGCCAGGGCTCAACCGAGCCGCGTCTCTGGAGCGCCTCTGGCCTTCGCGTGCGGGGCGTTGCGAGGGTCCACCTCACAGCTACGTTCGCATGCCTTTCGGCCTGCCGAACGCGGTCGCCGCTCATCAGCGCCTGTTGAGGAGCATTCTGGAGGCTCAGGAGGTCAGGCATGGTGCGGCCCTGGTGGAGATGGAGAAGGCCCTCGGAAACCCGCCAGTGCCCCCGGAGCCTCCCGAGGCTCCCGGGCCTGGGGGCTCGTAAGGATCGACGTCTTCATCGCTCATCGACCGCTTCTTCAGCATCACTTCGACTTCAACGACACCAGGTGACATCTTTCTAAGTTCCGTTTTTAGCTGGAAGCACCCACAGGGCCGCATCATTCCCAGGCCGCGTGGGTCCGTCCCTGCGGCATGTATCCATTTTGCTTATGCTCCTTACTTACCTGGGGGCGCCCCTCGGGCTGCATCATCCCCGAGCTGCTCGGGCCTGGCCCTGCGGCATTTGCTTTTCCCGCGTCTACTTAAAATGAATTTGCTCTTTCGTGCTTAAATTGTCACCTACTGCTTATCGCGGACTTCCCTGCTTTCATGCAAAGCGCTTGCACGTTAAAAGGTGGGTACCTGAGCATCGCGACTCATGGCTCCTACTGGCTCTCCAGCCCTCACCCCCTGGCCTTGACCCACGACATCGCGAACTGTCATACTAGCGGTGGCTGAGCTAGCTCGAGGGCCAGGACCTGAGGACGTAGAGCATTTGCATTCTAACCACCCTGCAGGAACACACCATTGATAAAGGCCCAGAGCCAGGTGCAACCCACCTCGAGGTAGGGCCTCGTGAGTCCCGCGCTGGCTCACGAGTGCCCAGATACACCTCTCCTAGCCCTACCGTGCCGGCCACGTGTCAGGGCGGGGCTGCACACGCCCCGGGGTCTCCTCTCGGAGGGGAGCCCCCTCCCACGTACCAGTGGAAGCACCATGCTCCGCACTGGCTGACGACACTGCCAAGGAGCGGCTATGCCCGTACACATACGGAAGCGCTATGCTCCGCGCTGGTGATAAACAACTGAGGGCGGCCTACAGCTGTACCAACCTCAGGGAGCCCGGAGCTCAGTGTCCGGCACCATCGCAACGCCTCCCCTCGGGAGCGCCGCACGAGGGGGCTGGACACGGGGGCTACGCCCGGGTCTTGCCCGAGCGCACACCACCCAGCCAGGTCCCTCAGACCTAGTCGTCACGCGCCCCTCCCCGAGCGGAGCCAAGGTATGGAAACCCGTTTGAACGTCAAGGGGGACTCCTGAGCATCGCGACTCAGGAGCCTAACTTGCCCCGTAGCCCCTCACTCCTTAGTCCCGTCCTGGTTTCCGGTCGGGGCTAATGCTGGGTGACGTATGCATAGGGCCAGGCTCTGTTGACGCAGAACAATCAATCCACTCCTCGTTCCCCCTTTCCTACTTGCTGCTTGTGCGTCAAGGGGGACTCCTGAGCATCGCGACTCAGGAGCCTAACTTGCCACGTAGCCCCTCACTCCTTAGTCCTGTCCTGGTTTCCGGTCGGGGCTAACGTTGGGTGAGGTATGCGCGGGGCCGGGCCCTGCCGACGTAGAGAGCGAGCAAGTAGGGGAGAAAAATGCAAATTCCAGGAAACTCAAAGCAAATATTACAAGCCATAGATTGTTTCACGACGCCAAACACAAGTTTAAATGCCTCCGTGAGGCATGGTGCATGTTGCAGGAATAAAAACAGGACAGAAGACGCGAAGGGATCACTCTTCAGTGGCGCCGCCGCCTGCGGTGGAGTCACGCTGGACAACTCCGCCTCCCGGGGCCGTGGAGCTGGCGGCACCGTGCCCGGGCAAGACGCTGAAGGCGCGTAACCTCCCCAGCAAAGCTTTGGCTTGGCCTTTCATGGCCTCAGCGGCAGCGGTGGCAAGGTCGCCGCTCACGGGTTCCAGCAGGCTGTTGAAGTCGACGTCGGGGTCGCGCAGGTAGACGTGGCTGAGGACATGCGTCAGCGCCATAGAAGATAGGGCACGCGCCTCGGCCTCGGCCGTGGGGCCAAGGCCGTCTACGACATCTTCAAGCGCACGGACCAGGAAGGGAAGCAGCTCGGCGGGGCCGTCCTCCGCACCGGCTAGCGGCTCCTCCAAGCCACTCTCGTAAAGCATTTCAGCACAGCACGAGCCCTCTTCTCCATCTTCGCGAAGGCCGCCCGATCCTCTGCCAGTACCTTAGCCTTGGCGTCTAGCTCGGTCCTCTCCGCCTTCAGCGACCGCTCCAGCATCTCCAATCGACCGCGGCAGTCATCAAGCTTGACGTCCCAGTCCTTGATGGCAGCCTCCCGAGCCTTCATCTCCTTCTCTTTCTCCTAGCGGCCGTGAACCTCCTTGGCGAGTTCGTCGCACAGGCCTTGCAGCTCGGTCTCCAGTGCCTCTCTGCGCGCCTTGGCAGCCTCAGCGTCGCCCAAGGTAGCGTCGTGAGCGGCCTTGGCTTGGTTGGCGGCCTGCTTCTCCCCCTCGGAGGACGCCACGGCCTGGCTCAGCGCTGCTCGGACGGAGGCAGCGGAATGAGCCCTGCCAGAAGCCAACTCCAGGTGCCCGGTCGCTAGGCGAGGGTCCGCGCTCAGAAGATCCTCCCGCAGCTGGCTCAACTCGCTGGCGACCTGGTCGAAGACGGCGGCAGAGGAAGCAGAAGAAGCGGGAACCGGCGGAGCAGGCGAAGAAGACGGCAGCGTGATCATGGCTTGGCAGGAAGGAACCCCCTGGGCGTTGGCTGCCCCAGCTACAGCATCAAGCGCAGTCGACTCCAGGGTCAGCGGGGCAGCGGGGGCTGACTCCTCGCCGAGGCATCCCAGTTGGCCTCGCGAGGACGACCAGGCAGGGGAGGCACGAGCCGTGCCGTCTTTCCCCTCAGTGGACGAAGGCGCCATCCCGGCAGGTGGACTCGCCCCAAGCGGGGCCGCAGAAGCCCCTTTCAACCTCTTCGCCGCATGCGCCAGCCTGACAAAAGAATATGGACGTCAAGCCTCGGCGGCAGAAACCAAGCAAAGCACAAATCGAGCACTTACTGGTCATCACTCGCGGACCTAAGCAACCTCCGGGCAAACTTGAAGCCCGAGAGCCTGCAGCTGGGGTCAGCCTCGGGAGGCCCAGAAGCGGAAGGCACATCAGGAGGACTGGAGCTGGCCTCGGATTGCTCAGGGACCGGAGCAGACCCTAGGGGAACCAGCCCCGACATGCCATTCCTTGCGACCAAGGGAGAGTCCTCCCCTCCTCGCCTAGCGCTGGCCTCGTCGTCGTCCGGCATGGAGCGGAGGACCTGGGACCTGCACCGAGGGAAAGACTCCCTCGACTCCTCGCTAGTCGCCTCAGAGTTGGATTCTTCTTCCTCCGCCTCTTCTTCCCCTTCGCTCTCGCTGGAGCTGTCGGAGGACACGTTCACCATCGCCAGCGCTGCAAGACCCTCGGGAGCTTCCGCAGGCACCAGCCCATCGCCATTGACGGTGGGCATGGCATTCACCACTTGCTCCCAGTCGTCACGAAGGAACAGGGGGACGGGGGCGCCCACCGGCTTCGCCACGTCTACACCAACCAAGGAATGGAGGGCCGTGACCAGATTCTCGTCGGTCAGGGCCTCCGAGCTCAGGCGCAAGGCGGTGTCCGCTTCCCCAAGCCTCCACAATGGGAGCGAGCGCTCCTGGAGTGGAGCCACCCGGTGCTCCAAGAACTCCCTCAGGAGCGTGGCTCCAGTCAGCTTCGCCGTCCCGAAGTTACTCGGCCTCAGGTCCGCGTTCATCCTCTTCAGCACTGCCCTCACACGGGGGTCGACGAGCTCCGCGTGGGACCACGCGTCGACAACTTTGGGCTGCCCCGTAGGCAACACCAGAGGGGGGTGGAGGCGCCCAACATCCACCATGATCCACTTGCTCCGGAAGCCTTCGATTATCTTCCCAGGCTTCGATATGGCATTGGAATTGGAGTATGCGATGTAGCTCACACATGCAGAGACATGGCCACCAGAAACCCGGAGGGAAAAATAGTGACGCAACAAGGCCACCGAGGGCTTTACCCTGACATGAGCCTCACAGTAGTAAGCAAAAATCACCAGGAGAAGAACAGAGTTGGGGTGGAGATGCAGAGCCTGCAAGTTGTACTGGCGGAGAACATCAAAGAAGAACTCAGAGAAAGGGGCACCAGACCGGCGACGATGGCGCTCACAAAGAGCGGATAGAAGGTGCTCCCCCTGCCTTTAGGCTGGTCGGAGCCGGCCGTGAGCACAGTCGCCCCCTTGCTGCCCTGCACCACCGTCATCAGACGCGTGAGGGCGAGGTTCTTCTTCGGCAGGTTCGGGGAATCTAGGGCCGGCGAGTACCAGGCCTCGGCCGGGGACTTGCGGGGCTCCATGGCGTGCCGGGCGAGAAGGATTGAGACAGATCTGGAGGATTTCAGAAGCAAGAAGGAGGAGAGCGAGAAAGGGGATCTGGGGTGAGGCGAACGAGAACAAAGCAAGTAAGTCTGGTCCAGACACCTCTTTTGTCAGATGGACAGTTGCCGAAGCGTCGTGGGAAGCGCAGATGCCCACGTCCGATCAATCGCCACAAGGCACCCAAGGCCGCAGGCTGTTGGGGCCCGCGGCGCTTTGCGCTTGCCCCTTCGCTTCCCTGCTAGGCCAAGCCTGGGCGCGCCTTGGGCCCGGGGGCTATTGTCGGCATTCTGGGAACGGGGGTCCCTAGACTTGCCTGCCTGCGGCCTGTGGCGTGGCTCAAGTGGGGGGCCCAGCGTGGCCCATCTTCATCAGCTCAAGCTCAAGACCCTCGCGAGGGGCCAAGCCTCGCAGGGCGGACTACAGAAAACTTCCTCAGAGGCAGCCTCATCAGACAGGCTCGCGAGGAGGCGGAGAGATCAAGGCAGGGGTACCTTGCGAGGATCCCGTGACGCAAGCCATGACGTTCGAGACCAGGCGGGCGCCAGGCGGGTGCCGGCCTGCGCAGTGTCCTTGTTTCCCCTTTGGTGCAAAGGGGGCAAGCACAGGCCAAGGCATCGGGCAAAGGTTGCCATTCCGGTGCAACGAGAGCAAGACCAGCAGAGCGGCATGATGGAGGTCACCGTGGAGCCCAAGACAGCGTCATCACCAGTGCTTTTGGCAGCCGAAGACCACCTTTGGTCAAGATGACTCGTACTATATGTTCCCCTTCAAAATGGCCAAGTGTTGGCGCCCTTCCCGCTCATTATTTGGGGAGAGGCCCAGGGCCTCTATAAATAGAGCTAGCCACCATAGAGTAGGGGGGACAATGATCGAGAGAGAGAGAGAGAGAGGCGACTGAACTCACCCTAGCAGTTCATCGCACTAGCTCAAGAACACCTCTCGCGAGGCTGTCTTCCCTTGTACTGTTCATCATCAGCCCCTGAGGCAATCCACCACACCACACACTGGAGTAGGGTATTACACCACAACGGTGGCCCAAACTAGTATAAACCTCGTTCCCTTGTGTTGTTCGTTGTTTTCAGCTTAGATTATGCGAGGAGATTGGACGTAGATCGGTAGGGGAGAGATCTCCGCGCGCACCCTAGTGTTCGAACCTCAAGGGTCTGCCGGAACCCGAAATCCGACACCAGCTTCTGCCAATGTGGGTATCTTTGCTTAGATTCAATGAGTACCTCACTAACATAATAAACCGGCGCTGAACCGAATGCTCCTTGCCTGATTCTTTCCTTTCCAGAACAATCACTACACTGACGGCTTTGCTATTAGCAGCTACATACAATAGCAGGAGCTCCTTATCAATAGGAGCTACAAGGATCGGCGGCTCAGCCAACTGTTTTTTCAATGCCTCAAACGTCTGATTGGCAGCATCACTCCAGACAAAGTGATATGTTTTCTTCATCATCTGATATAGAGGGATGGCCTTTTCGCCCAAACGGCTTATAAACCGTCTTAAGGCCGCAATACGACCCGCTAGATGCTGGACGTCATTAAAACACGCCGGTTTAGCCAAAGAAGTGATAACCTTGATTTTCTCCGGGTTAGCTTCAATGCCTCTTTCAGAAACCAAAAAACCCAAGAGCTTGCCTGCTGGCACACCAAAGACACACTTGGCCGGGTTAAGCATCATCTTGTAGACCCGGAGATTGTCAAAGATCTCCTTCAAATCATCTATCAAGGTCTGCTTCTTTCTAGATTTCACAACAATATCATCCACATAAGCATGAACATTGCATGCAATCTGGTCATGAAGGCAATTCTGAACACACCGCTGATAAGTCGCCTGGGCACTCTTGAGCCCAAAAGGCATAGACACATAGCAGAAGGCTCCATAGGGAGTGATGAAAGTTGTCTTCTCCTGGTCCTTAACTGCCATCTTGATCTGATGATAACTAGAGTAAGCATCCAGAAAACTCGAATGCTCACAACCCCCCGTATAATCAATGATCTGATCAATACGAGGGAGAGCAAAAGGATCAGCCAGACATGCCTTATTAAGGTCTGTGTAATCCACACACATACGCCATGTGCCATTTTTCTTAAGTACCAGCACCAGGTTAGCCAACCACTCAGTATGGGAAACTTCAATAATGAACCTAGCCGCCAAGAACCGGGCCACTTCTTCACCAATGGCCTTACGCCTTTCTTCATTAAAACAACGAAGGAATTGCTTGACCGGTTTAAACTTTGGATCAACATTGAGAGTGTGCTCAGTGAGTTCCCTCGGTACACCTGGCATGTATGAAGGTTTCCATGCAAAGATGTCCTGGTTCTCACGGATGAACTCGATGATCGTGCTTTCCTATTTCGGATCCATATTAGCACCGATACTGAACTGCTTGGATGAGTCGCCAGGAACAAAGTCAACCAGCTTAGTGTCATCTACCGACTTAAACTTCAACAAGGGGTCATGCTCTGTGGTTGGCTTTTTCAATGGTGTCATATCTGCCGGGTCAACATTATCCTTGTAGAACTTCAACTCCTCTGTTGCACAAGCAGACTCAGCATAAGCAGCATCGCCCTCTTCACACTCCAAAGCTATCTTCCTGTTGGCGTGAACTATGATAGTGCCCTTACGACCCGGCATCTTAAGCTGCAGATAAACATAACAAGGCCGCGCCATGAATTTAGCATAAGCCGGCCGTCCAAACAGGGCGTGATAAGGGCTCTTGATCTTGACTACTTAAAAAGTCAATGTCTCAGCTCTGTAATCATGATCATCGCCAAAGGCTACCTCCAAAGCTATCTTACCCACCGGGTACACCGACTTACCAGGCACCACCCCATGAAAAATAGTAGAAGACGGCTTAAGATCTTTGCCAGTCAAATTCATACGGCGAAAAGTATCATAGTAAAGTATATTGATGCTACTGCCTCCATCCATAAGCACCTTAGTGAACTTGTACCCCCAACCTGAGGAGCAACCACCAAAGCCAATTGACCCAGATTGTCAACCCAGGGTGGATGATCCTCATGGCTCCATACAATAGGATGTTCATACCATCGCAAGTAGCGAGGGACTGTCGGCTCAACCGCATTCACTGCCCGTTTATGAATCTTCTGATCTCGTTTGCACAAGCTCCTGGTAAACACATGACACTGACCACTATTCAGCTGTTTGGATAGCTCTGATAACCACACTACTGATGCGGATTCCCTTGACCAGATTGCTGATTAAAACCACCTTGATTGCCTGGGCCCTAAAAACCAGAGCTTGAGCCGCCACCCCCAAAGCCAGGTCCTTGAGAGACGGATCTTGAGCCGCCATTCGGACCATGATTATTCTGAAAAAACTGGAATTTCTGTACTCCCTCATGATGAAGCAATCCTTCCATAGATGACTGGCCGGCTTCTCCTGTGTACCGTGCTTCGGGCAAGGCTGATTCATCATTGCCTCAAGGTTGAACTTTGGCCCACAAAATCGGGGCACTGATGACATCCCCTTACAATGCTGATTATTATTTTGTGTATTGGTGTTAGCCACAAAGTCTAAACCGCCATATTATGTTGCCACCTTGACCCACCGTATTATGTTGTTGTCCCTTTGCATTGCCACTCTTCTTCCCCTTGCCAGCCTTCTCCTCATCAGACTCGGGGTCTTTAGTACTATCAGAATCGGCATATTTAACGAGAGACGCCATGAGCTCTCCCATATCAATGCAGTGGCGCTTAAGCCGCCCCAGCTTCTGCTTGAGGGGAAGGAAACAACAATTCTTTTCCAACATTAGGACGGCTGAACCGGCGTTGATATTGTCCGATGAGTGTATAACGGTCGAGATCTGGCGCACCCAATTGGTTGTGGACTCGCCCTCACCCTGGACGCAAGAGTCTAAATCGAGAATCGACATACGCAGCTTGCACGTGTCTTTGAAATTTTGGATAAAATGTGTCTTCAGTTCGACCCATGACCTGATGGAGTTAGGGGGCAATCCTTTCAACCAAGTGCGTGTTGGCCCATCCAACATCACGGCGAAGTATTTAGCACATGCAGAATCACTAACGTCCAACATCTCCATGGCCATCTCATAGATTTCAATCCAGGCCTCCAGAGGCTGATCTGCTATGTAATTAGGCACCTTGCGGGGGCCCTTAAAATCCTAAGGCAAGCGCTTGTTACATAGAGCCGACACTAAACATGGCACACCAAGGGTTCTAGAGGTCACTCCTGCCTCCACATACGCCGATGGGTAAGCCGTAGATTGCTGTTGAGCCGCCAACTGGGCTGCCAGCTCAGCCTCGCGCCACGCCCTGCCCTGGTCCACTAAAGCCTGAGCATTGTTACCACCGCGCGGTGGGTCATGCCTACGAGGCTGGTTACGGTGCCGCTCACTGCTTCAAACTATTGGCGAATCAATATGCCTACTATAACTCTGGCTTGGACGAGGGGTTGAATGAATCCATTCACGGCTGTACGAATAAGACACCTGTTGAGCCACCGCTGTCTAAAGAAGCTCACCGGCCCTCCGTATCTCCATTGCAGCTGGAGACTCGCCTTGAATAGGGAGAGCCGCCAACCGCATAGCTGTAGCAATCATATTGTCTAGAGGGTTAGAATAATGACCCGGCGGTGTCAGAACATGCTGAGGCGGAGTCAAATTCAAACGAGGCGGGTCTACAGCCCGTGGCTGAACCGGTGCTTCGGTCACGTGTGCCTCAACCACCCGGTTACCAGGGGCAGGTCACTGGTTCCTGCCCCAGGCGTGTTGAAAAGGTTCCTAGCCTCAAACTCTGTGGGTAGACAGTTCTGGTGCCTCCTCCTCATAACGGCATTTGAAGCGTTTTGATCCAAGGTAAGCCGGAACGACTCTGCCTAAATCCGTTGTGCCTGAGCGTCCAAAGTAACTCGTTCCGTTGCCATCCTAGCATTCTCAACATTGAATTCCTCCTTAGGTTGAGCTACCTCATCTCAGAATTTCTCAACATCCACCTTATGCTGTGCTTGATTCTCTGGTGTCACCTCCACGGCCAATAAGGTCGCCAAAGCCTCCAAGAGCTCGGATAATACTTGAGCCGGCGGGCGCGCAGAGCCGCTAGCACCAGCCGTCGTTGCAGCCGTTGAACTGGAGGTCATAGCCGCAGCAGTCGTTGAACCGAGCACCGGTTGTGTGTCGTCCGTGAAGATCGCAACCCTGTTCGGCGGCTCATAGGGGTCCGGAATACTGTCACCATCGGAACAGCCCCCAATCCTGCCGTCCTGCAGTTGATACATTGAATCGGTCTCACCAGTGGAAGACTCACAATCAGAATAGATTACCATCTCTCCTCTGGACACAGATCCTTCCTCAAGATCTGTCCCATGGATGAAACCAACAAAGGCATGCTTCGCAGCGGCTTGAACCTTGGCGGGTCGTGCACGCTGAGCCGTCTCAACGATGTCGGTGCAGGTGTCCGGCTTAGGCTCCGGCTCGCCGATCTTGCCGATGAAGACATGTATTCCCCCGAAGGGGGCCCGGTACCTGTACTCAATTGAGCCGGCCTCGGGGCCCCAGCCTCCATCGTCGATGTAGAGCTTGCCGCGGCGGCTTTTGGTCATCCGGCCAATAGTGTATCCCTTGATCCCTGCGAAGCTGCCCTTCAAGAACTCAAAACCACCATGTGTTGGCCCCATGCTGGGCGCCAACTGTCGTGGACTTAACACCGTAGATGCCCTAGCGAAAGGACTTAGGTGAGGAGCCATCGCAGCTAGGTTAGCTTGAAGGGGTTAAACGGGACAATGGACACACAGAGTTTACCCAGGTTCGGCCCTTGTCAACGAGGTAAAAGCCTACTCCTGCTTTAGGTTGTATTACTTGAGTTTCGATTATCAGGGAGTGAATACGCTTGACCTAGTCCTCGATCAGTTGTTTCTTGAGTTAACCCGCCGCTGGGTCACCCCTTTATATACAGGTTGATGCCCAGTGGCTTACATAGTCCCGGCCGGCTCATATGCAACGTGTCCGGCTCGGTAACTAACTAATCTTGCCTTACAATACAAGTTAAACATATGGCGGCTCACACCCGTGGGACTCAAGTCGTCCCCGAATCTTGGGCCTTCAATAAGCTTGCTCTACGAACTTCCATCTTCTTGGGCCTCTTCATCTTAAGCCGCCAGTGGCATGACCCGGCTCCTCCTGGGCGAGTCATACCCAGTAGTTATATCTCCAACAATGGGCGCCAAAACACCCTCTCCACCAGTCGCGAAACCCCAACCTCCTCCGTCCTCCACCTCATCGCGCCCAATCCACCGATGACCTCCTCCATCATGCTGGAGCTGGTACCCCGACGTCGTCATCCAACGCAACCGCAACTGCAACGCCCTCAAGGACTTAGCAGCTAAAGGCGAGGCAGAGCTGCCTCCACGACACCAACGCTGACGTCCACCGTACCAGAACCGGTGCCCCTCCACTGTCGCAACCGTCCACCACACCAGAGTTGTTCCCGCTACGCCATCGTTCGTCGCCTCGAACCTGGTTCCCTGCCGTCGACAGATGTCCACCGCACCACACTCAACAACTTGGCCATGGGTTCGTCCAAGGATCCACCGTCCTCCACAACCTCTCGTTTCCAGCGAACCACAAGAAGATCGTTGGAAAAATAGAAGGAGGACACAACACTGTTAGCAGAAAGAGGTACTCCTCTTCCCTTATTCATGCAAATCTTACGTCTCTTCTCACACCGTATTCATCCCACGAAAGAAACTAGTTGGGAACTTCTTACCGCACCTTCTTTGTGATACTAAATGCACAAGGTTTCCTCCCATTTAATATTTCACCTTAGATAGAGGTCAGTCGCCCACCTGGATTTCAATTCAGGGCTAGTTGATTCGCAATTAAAAGAAGTAGCACCCGGTTAGGCGCATGGAGCACCTAGCCCGCCTGTTCGCCGGGGAAGCGGCGCATTAGTGTCTATCATAGGGGTGTGGGGCGCAGGACCTGCTTGCGCCCAATCCGTAGGTCGACGGGGCTTCAAGGGATGGACAGGGGCAGGGCGGTGAGGTCGAGGGGAGGGCAGAGGCAGGGGACTGGGCCGGTGGTCGCTGGCATTTCGAGGAAGATCGTTAACACTGACTTGCTGGAGGTAGATGAAGGCGATCTGCACGTTCTTTGTACATCGGACGGTGCAGAAAAAATGGACTGACCTATTTGCTTTTAGTCGACTGTTATTTTCATAGGACCACACCTAGTGGTGTGCTGGAGGAGCATCTGCATTTCCCAGCCATCCTATGCTCATATTTCAAAATCCTAGAATCTAGTAATTTCGTGTGACATGCATGTTGTACAACTATCATATGTCTCCCGTCATTTATTTCTCACCCTCCTGCTATGTGCTACTTTTACACTATACTACTTGTGCGCACACTTCACCCATACTCACACTATTGTTTTTTATGCATGGGTATTTCAGACTCTGACGCGGTGTTGATGAATACTCAAAAGAAAAGATAGAAATCGATCAAGTGTAATTCGAAGATAAGCACTAAGCGTTTCAGTGCTCTAAAGGGTGTAGTGTCAGCAGATGGAGACAATAAACGTAGCTCTACAGTTGATGATCTCAATTGCCACACACAACCATCCCAGGTGCTTGCTTTAACTTCGCACTGTCAAATGTGGTTGCATGTTGCATATGGTGTCTAGCTTGTATTGCTTCCAATTTGGTTAAATTGCATCTACTTACTTTACACATTATACCTTTGATAATGGCATGCCTTCATGTTTTTGATACATACTACATATGTCTACTAACCATGTTCTTACATCAAACTAATGCTCTTTTGTATCCCTCATCAATCACTTATGATGAGACAGTCACGCAAGTGTGTTACTGTGAGACGCGCTACTCGTTTAAAGAGTGCAGTGTCATCCCCCCCACATGATTCTCAAGAAACAGCAAGGCTAAATGAGGATAGTGAACGTACCGCTCTAATTGATGACCGCAATTCCTCTACACCACCATCGCAGGTGCTTGCTCTTACTTGGCAATGTGATATGTGGTTGCATGTTGCATATGGTGTCTACCTTGTAATGCTTCTACTTAGGGTAAATTGCATCAGCTTAGTTAACACATTATACCTGTGAATATGACATGCCTTCCTATTTTTCGTACATACTATGTCTTTCTATTAACCATGTTCTTACACCAAACTACTTTTCTTGTGTATCCCTCATCAATCACTTCTGAGGAGACACCTTCAAATTGACAGTGTAGTATTGGTTGCATCTTGCATATCATTTCAAACAAGTATTGCCTCTAATTTGTTGAAATGCCACTTATAATGAGACACTTCTAACTTGGTAGAGTGATTTTGGTTGGATCTTTCATATGGTGTCTAGCTTGAATTGCTTCCAATTTGTTGAAATGCCTTCTGCTTAGCATTTTTCATACATATTCCATCCCCCTACACTGTGGCTGCCTTACATAAAAGTTGTGTTCGTCAGTATCATGCATCAACGAATTTGGAAGAGCGAATTTCATTTTTTTCTTGTGTGTTTACTTGACAAGGAAAAATCTAAAAGGACGAACGTACGGAATGATGGTGGTCCTCTGGAGCAAGCGAAACATATGATCTCTGCAGATTCTCCTACTACTCCTACTGTAGTGCAAGTTCCAAATCTCATCTCCCCTACTCCACAACCCCAGATGCTTACTCTAACATGGCAGTGTGATATCTGGTTGCATGTTGCATATGGTGCCTAGCTTGTATTCCTCCTAATTTGTTAAATTGCATCTCCTTAGCTTACACATTATACATGTGAATATGACATGCCTTCTTTTTTTGGTACATACGACATCTGCCTATCACACCATGTTCTTACATCAAACTACTGTTCTTGTGTATCCTGCATCTATCACTTATGATGAGACAGTCATGCCCGTGGATTAGTATGAGACGCGCTACTCTTATAAAGAGTGCAGTTTCATCCTCCCCACATGATTCTCAAGAAACAATAGCTCTAAATGAAGATATTGAACGTAGCTCTGTACTTGAAGACTGCATGTCCCCTACACCACCATCGCAGGTGCTTGCTCTAACTTTGCAGTGTGATATGTGGTTGCATGTTGCATACAGTGTCTACCTTGTAATGCTTCTAATTAGGGTAAATTGCATCTGCTTAGTTTACACATTATACCTGTGAATATGACATGCCTTCCTATTTTTGCTACATACTACATCTACCTGTTAACCATGTTCTTACATGAAACTACCTCTCTTCTGTATCCTGCATCAATCACTTACGATGAGACACCTTTATTCGTTGCATATTGCATATTATTTCTAGCCTATTGCCATGTATTGCTTCTAATTTGGTCAAATACATTTATGAGGCCACCCTTTTAATTTGGCAGAGTGATATTGGTTTCATCTTTCATATGGTTTGTAGCTTGCATTGCTTCTAACTAGTTCAAACACCTTGTGCTTAGTTTACACTTTACACATCATACATGTCAATGTGTCATGCCATCCTGTTTTTCATACATATTCCATCCTCCTATCATGCGGCTGCCTTACATGAAAGTAGTGTTCGTCAGTATCATGCGTCAATGAGTTCTGAAGAGCAAATTTTATTCCTTTTTCTTGTGGGTTTGACTTGACAAGGCAAAATCAAAAAAGAGGAAGGAAAAGAGTAAGGAAGGCGATGATGGTGGTCCTCTGCAGCAACGTAAACGTAGCATCTATACAGATTCTCCTCGTACTGCTAGTGCATTACAAGTCCCAAGTCTCCGCTCCCCTACTCCACCATCCCGGGTGATTTCTCTAACTTGGCAGTGTGATATCTGGTTGCATGTTGCATATGGTGTCTAGCTTGTATTGCTTCTAATTAGTGTAAACTACATTTTCTTAGCTTACACATGATACGTGTGAATATGACACCCCTTCCTGTTTTTGGTACATACTATATCTATCTATCACACCATGTTCTTACATGAAACTACTCTTCTTGTGTATCCTGCATCAATCACTTATGATGGGACACCTTTAAGTTGGCAGTGTGATATTGGTTTGCGTCTTGAATATGATTTCTAGCATGCAGTGCTTCTAATTTGATGAATGCCACCTATGACAAGACAGTTTTAACTTGGCTGAGTGATATTGATTGCACCTTCCATATGGTGTCTAGCTTGCAGTGCTTCTAATTTGTTGAAGTGCCTTCTTCTTAGTTACCACATCATAGGTGTGAATATGTCAAGCTGTCCAGTTTTTCGTACATATTCCATCCCGTATCATGACTTTGCCTTTCATCAGAGTATGTCGGCGTCCTGGGAACAGGGGCCCTAGACTTGCCTGCCTGCGGCCCACGGCGTGGCTCCACCAGCGGCCCTGTACGGCCCATCTTCATCAGCGAACACTCAAGACCCTCGCGAGGGGCCAAGCCTCGCGAGGCAGACGACGCAAGACCTCCTCGGGGGCAGTCTCACCAGGCTGGCTCACGAGGGGCGGAGAGATCAAGGCAAGGGGCACCTCGCGAGGTCCCTGTGATGCAAGCCATGACGACCAAGGCCAGGCGGGCGCCAGCGCACGTAGTGTACTCTTTTCCTCTTTGGTGCTAAAGGGGCAAGCACATGCGAGGAGTCCCGAGGCATCAGGCAAAGGTTTCCATATCGGTGCAACAAGACCAAGACCAGCAGGACGGCAGGGCAAAGGACGTTGTGGAGCCCAGGACAGCGTCACCACCAGAGCCTTTGGCAGGCGAAGACCACCTTTTGTCGGGATAACTTGTACTAGTTGTCTCCCTTCAAATTTGGCCATTGTTGGATCCCTTCCCGCCTACATTTGGGAAGAGGACCAGGGCCTCTATAAATAGGACTAGCCACCACCGTAGGAGGCAATTGACGGATCGAAGAACTGATCGGAGGACGGATCTTGGACCATTCAGATCATCCTCAACCACACAAGCTCACCGAGCTCAAGAACACCTCTCCTCAGGAGGCTGTTCTTCCCTTGTCCTCGTTCATCCTCAGCCCAAGAGGCAATCCACTACACCACAATGGACTAGGGTATTACACCACATCGGTGTCCAGAACCAGTATAAACCCTGTGTCATTTGTTCTGCGAGTTCGACGTGCTGAGCTTTGAGATCATGGTGAGAGCGTGAGCTAGGGGGAGGAGAGATCTTCGTGCGCACCCCAGAGTTCAAACCTCAATGGTTTTGCCAGAACTCGAAATCCGACATTTGGCGCGGCAGGTAGGGGTGTGCTGAAGTTTCCTTCTGTTGATCCACGTTCCACCGCTCCACTGCATCCTTGGCAGATGCGCATCCAGCCCGTGCCGAGCGTCGGGCCGCCCTCGCCGCCCGTGTCGCTCAGACGGCCCCTGTCGGCGGGCCTCCCCGTCGTTCTCCATCACCTATTGCCAATGTCGCTACCGGCCCGGCAGCAAGCATCATCACTGCATCCCTCCGTGTGGCGGGACGGCCGCACCGCCACCCCGTCGCTGACTCCAGTCGGCTCATCATCCCACGCTCGTCATGCGCGCACGGACATGGAGGCTGCGCTGCTCATGGCACGCGAGCTCCTGTGTTACCGCCCGGTCGACGACCTCTACGAGGACTGGCTGGACCGCATCGCCGAGCTTGTCAGCGCCGCTAGGGGCTCTCCTGCACCATCCCTCTCGCTGCCTCGCCCGCCTCCGGCTGCGGGAGACGTAGCTCACGGAGCGCCTCTGCTGCCTCTGCATCAAGACGGCGCCCCCGCGCCGAGATGCGCGGTGATATGTCTCCAATGTATCTACTTTTCCAAACACTTTTGCCCTTGTTTTGGACTCTAACTTGCATGATTTGAATGGAACTAACCCGGACTGGCGCTGTTTTCAGCAGAATTACCATGGTGTTATTTATGTGCAGGAGAAAACGTTCTCGGAATGACCTGAAACTTCACGGAGCCACTTTTTATAAAATAAGAAAAATACCTGCAAAATATGAAGACCAGGGGGCCCACCACCTCTCCACGAGGGTGGGGGGCGCGCCTGCCCCCCTAGGGCATGCCCCCCTACCTCGTGGGCCCCCTGTTGACTCTCCTACTCCAAATCCAACTCCATATATTGTGTTTCGGGGAGAAAAAATCAGAGAGAAGAAATCATCGCGTTTTACGATACGGAGCCGCCGCCAAGCCCTAAAACTTCTCAGGAGGGCTGATCTGGAGTCCGTTCAGGGCTCCGGAGAGGGGAATCCGTCGCCATCGTCATCATCAACCATCCTCCATCACCAATTTCATGATGCTCACCGCCGTGCGTGAGTAATTCCATCGTAGGCTTGCTGGACGGTGATGGGTTGGATGTGATCTATCATGTAATCGAGTTAGTTTTGTTAGGGTTTGATCCCTAGTGTCCACTATGTTCTGAGATTGATGTTGCTATGACTTTGCTATGCTTAATGCTTGTCACTAGGGCCCGAGTGCCATGATTTAAGATCCAAACCTATTATGTTTTCATCAATATATGAGTGTTCTTGATCCTATCTTGCAAGTCTATAGTCACCTATTATGTGTTATGATCCGTTAACCCCGAAGTGACAATAATCGGGATACTTACCAGTGATGACTGTAGTTTGAGGAGTTCATGTATTTACTATGTGTTAATGCTTTGTTCCGGTTCTCTATTAAAAGGAGGGCTTAATATCCCTTAGTTTCCGTAAGGACCCCGCTGCCACGGGAGGGTAGGACAAAAGATGTCATGCAAGTTCTTTTCCATAAGCATGTATGACTATATTCGGAATACATGCCTACGTTACATCAATGAACTGGAGCTAGTTCTGTGTCACCCTAGGTTATGACTGTTACATGATGAACCGCATCCGGCATAATTCTCCATCGCCAATCCATTGCCTACGAGCTTTCCATATATTGTTCTTCACTTATTTACTTTCCCGTAGCTATTGCTATCATCACTACAAAATACCAAAAACATTGCTTTTACTACTATTACGTTTCGCTACCGTTACCACTACTATCATATTACTTTGCTACTAAACAATTTGCTGCAGATATTAAGTTTCCAGGTGTGGTTGAATTGACAACTCAGCTGCTAATACTTGAGAATATTCTTTGGCTCCCCTTGTGTCAAATCAATAAATTTGGGTTGAATACTCTACCCTCGAAAACTGTTGCGATCCCCTATACTTGTGGGTTATGAAGACTATTTTCTGGCACCGTTGCCGGGGAGCATAGCTCTATTCTTTGAGTCACTTGGGATATATATCTGCTTATCATTATGAAGAACTTGAAAGATCCAAGAACCAAGATCTATCCCTCAACTATGAGGGGAGGTAAGGAACTACCATCTAGCTCTCCACTTGATTCACCTTTTTTTTGAGTAAGCTTGCGACACCTACACCTGCTTCTGCTATTCGTTCTGATATGTCGCATGTTATTGATGATGCCAATTCTGCTATGCATGATACTTATGATGAAAATTCTACTATGCTTGATACTACTGTGCCACTTAGTGATTTTCTTGATGAACAACTTGCTAGGGCTAGAGAAATTTTAAATTTTAAATCTGATGATACTGATGAAAGTGATGATGAAGAATCACTTGTTATTCCTAAGGGTTATGTTTTTGATCAAGAAGCTTCTTTAGCTATTTTAGCTTGCGAAAATAGAAATGAACTCAAAAGGTTATTAGCTAAATGGAGTAAGCAATCCCTAAATGCTAGAATGAAACCTGACCCTGCTTTTGCTACTTCACCTATCTTTGTTACTGATAAGGATTATGAATTCTCTGTTGATCCTGATATAATTACTTTGGTTGAATCTGATCCTTTTCATGGTTATGAATCTAAAACTGTTGTGGCACATCTTACTAAATTAAATGATATAGCTACCCTATTCACTAATGATGAGAGAACTCGCTACTTTTATATCCTTAAAATATTTTTGTTCTCATTAAAGGGTTATGGTTTAATTATAGCAAGTTGTTCATCAAGATGCTAAGATATGGTTTAATTCTCTTGATCCTGGTTGTGTGCGTAGTCCCCAGGATATGATTTATTACTTCTCTCCTAAATATTTCCCTGCTCATAAGAAACAAGCTGCTTTAAGGGATATATATAATTTTGTGCAAATTGAAGAAGAGAGTCTCCCACAAGCTTGGGGGAGGCTTCTCCAATTACTTAATGCTTTGCCTGATCATCCTCTTAAGAAAAATGAAATACTTGATATCTTTTATAATGGACTAACCGATGCCTCCAGAGATTACCTGGATAGTTGTGCTGGTTCTATTTTCAGGGAAAGAACACCGGATGAAGCTGAAATTCTATTGAATAATATGTTGACAAATGAAAATAATTGGACACCTCCGGAGCCAATTCCTGAGCCTATTCCTAAACCAACTCCGAAGAAGAGGGGTATTCTATTTCTCAGTCCTGAAGATATGTAAGAGGCAAAGAAATCTATGAAAGTAAAAGGTATTAAAGCTGAAGATGTTAAGAATTTACCTCCTATTGAAGAAATACATGTTCTTAATTTACCGCCTGTTGAAGAAACATATAACCCAAACCCTTCTCCTATTGAAGAAACTCGTGGTCTTGATAACCCAACATAGGTAGTAAAGGTAAATTCTCTCTATAGATATGATAAAGCTGTAATCCCATTTACTAAGTTTGCTAGCCCATGCTTGGATGAGTTTGATAAATTTATGGCTAAGCAAGAAGATTTTAATGCTTATTTTGGTAGACAATTGAAATACAATCAAATATGCTTGAACACTTGGGTGATTATCTGGCTAATGTCAAAGGTGAACTTAAACTTATTAGTAAGCATGCTTCTATGGTTACCACTCAAGTAGAACAACTACTTAAAGCTCAAAATGATTTGCTCAATGAATTGAATAGTAAAGATAATGATAATGTTGTTAGAGTGGCTACTAGAACTGGTAGAATGACTTAGGAACCTTTGTATCCTGAAGGCCATCCTAAGAGAATTGAGCAAGATTCTCAGAGAAATAATATAGATGTACCTAGTTCTTCTAAAAAGAAGAAAAAGAAAAATGATAGGACTTTGCATGCTTCTAGTGATCCTATTTTTGAAACACCTGAGAATCCCAATGATATTTCTATTTCTGATGCTGAAAATCAATCTGGTAATGAACCTGAAACTAGTGATAATGCTAATAATAATGTTCATGATGATGCTCAACCTAGTAATGATAATGATATAGAAATTGAACCTGCTGTTGATCTTGATAACCCACAATCAAAGAATCAACGTTATGATAAGAAAGATTTTGTTGCTAGGAAACATGGTAAAGAAAGAGAGCCTTGGGTTCAGAAACCCATGCCTTTTCCTCCCAAACCATCCAAGAAAAAGGATGATGAGGATTTTGAGTGCTTTGCTGAAATGATTAGGCCTAACTTTTTGCGTATGCGATTAACTGATATACTCAAAACCAATCCTTATGCTAAGTACATGAAAGATATTATTACAAATAAAAGAAAGATACCGGAAGCTGAAATTTCCACCATGCTTGCTAATTATACTTTTAAGGGTTGAATACCAAAGAAACTTGGAGATCCAGGAGTACCCACTATACCATGCTCCATTAAAAGAAACTATGTTAAAACTGCTTTATGTGATCTTGGAGCCGGTGTTAGTGTTATGCCTCTATCTTTATATCGTAGACTTGATTTGAATAAGTTGACACCTACTGAAATATCTTTGCAAATGGCTGATAAATCAACTGCTATACCTGTTGGTATTTGTGGGGATGTGCCTGTTGTAGATGCAAACGTTACTATTTTAACGGACTTTGTTATTCTTGATATTCCTGAGGATGATTATATGTCTATTATTCTTGGAAGACCCTTCTTGAATAATGCAGGGGCTGTTATTGATTGCACTAAAGGCAATGTCAC
Source organism: Triticum urartu (assembly GCF_003073215.2). Lineage (NCBI taxonomy): Eukaryota > Viridiplantae > Streptophyta > Magnoliopsida > Poales > Poaceae > Triticum > Triticum urartu. The sequence goes on from NC_053026.1 coordinate 334,308,318, forward strand.
TTTTCATGTTAATGGTAATGAGCATACGGTACACTTTCCGAGGAAACAACCTCAAGTTCATAGTATCAACTCTATTGGAAAAATTCCATCGATTATATTTGGAGGTTTTGAATTTCCTCTTCCTACTGTCAAGAAGAAATATGATATTCTTATTATTGGGGATGTGCATATCCCCGTTGAGGTAACATAGTGTTATTCGAAATTTCTCCGGTTCCATGTTATTCGGAATGAGTTCGTTAACATGACTTGATCAACCTTGTTAGTGGATTCCTTTTGATGATCATGAGATGGATGAAACTAGAAGGCACAACCTTCTGTACCCCACTTTTACTTCCTGTTACTTATATTAAATAAAATGAAAATAAATATTTTTCTGTCTTTTATCTGATTATCCATGCAATATAAAAATACCTCTAAAATAAAAGTTCTCCAAATGCCTTGAAATTTAAATATGATTTTTTCCAGAATATTTGAGAATATTTGGCACTGAGAACACATCAGGGGGGCCAACCACCTGCCCACGAGGGTGGAGGGTGCGCCCTACCCCCGGGCGCACCCCCTGCCTCGTGGGCCCACGGTGGCCCTCCTCCACTTATTCCTGCACCCACACACTTCATCTTCCTCCCACAAACACGAATATCCAGCTCAAGCACGACTTCTAGCTCATCTTGCTGCCATTTTCGATCTCCTTGCTCAAAGCACCTCTCACAAAACTACTTGGGGGAGATTGTTCCTTGGTATGTGACTCCTCCATTGGTCCAATTTGTTTTTGTTCTAGTGCTTTATTCATTGCAAATTTTTTCTGCTTAGGTGACCTTGTTCTTGAGCTTGCATGTCAAATTTATATGGTCAAGAGTAGTTTTGATGCATGATATAGGCCCTAGGCACTTGTAGGAGTAGTTGCTATCAATATTATTGAGTTTGGTTTACTTTTATTTTGAAGTTACTAAAAATTTCAGATTTTTTCAGAAAATGATGAGGAGACTTTTGAGGGGCTCATCGAGCCAAAGCTCGAAGGAAAAGGCACCGAAGCCTAAGTATAATTTGCCTCGCACCGCGGAGGTTCGGGCGTGTGAATGGCCTTCCGAGGATTTCTTGAGAGCAGCCAGGATTTATGAAGATTTTCGTGAATTGGCTCAGAATGCAGGCCTTACCGCTTTCCTCCACGACCAATGCGATTAGTATCTCTTACTCACAAATATCTTTGTGCAAAACTTTCATTTCCATTCTAGGAGCTCACCACCTACGGTGGAGGTTTATTTATATGATGAGCATAAGGAGATGTCACTTTACGATTTTTGTCGAATTTGTTTAGTCCCTTTTGAGGGCAAGACAAAAGAACCACATCATGATGATGTGGAGGGGTTTATTGATACTATCACTGTAGGGAAAACAAGGAAGGTTTCCGATGCACGAATCACTAGCATACATTTTCCTGTTTTACGCTATTTTGCATTATTTGCTAGTCATTGTTTAATTGGTCGCGGAAACTGTGGAAACCTCAGTATCCCTGATATTATTATTTTGCTCCAAGGTTTATACAATGATAACACTTTTAGTATGGGCGGCATTATTGCCAAACGGTTAAGTCTAAACCGTACCAAGGGCCCCATCTTTGGAGGCATCTATGCTTCACGCCTAGCTGCACATTTTAACATACCTGTTAGGCATTATGAGAAGGAAGAAAAAGTGTTGCCTCGTGTTTATCTAGATTATAAAAGTATGGTGGCACATGATTTTATTGTTAAGAATGGGGAAGGAGAGCTTAAATATCAATTGTTCTTTAATAAACACCATCCTGAAACTATTACCCTGCCTGCACCTTCTTTGTTTGATTTATCTGTAGGCACGTACCTTGTTCTGTTGAAGGCTATTCACGCCTACCGGAACCCTGCACCAACTGAGGAGCCAGAGCCGGAACCACAAATTGATCCTTCACGACAGTCTAATTACCAGTGGGATCCAGAGATGATTGTCAGCCAGTGGCAATCGGAGTCTTCCTCTTCTTCATCGTAGTACGACCCCAGCTACTATTATGGATATCCGCCAGGCCAGCCGTGGCCATAGACCAACTTAGGCCAAAAGCCTAAGCTTGGGGGAGTACGTATTTCCCACCGACATTACATTTGTGTTCACACACTCATTGCTAGATGTCGGTGCTCATACTTTTTCATTGTATCATCCATGCTAGCTTATTTTCCTTTTTATGCTTTCTTCTTGTGTGTTTAATAAACCTTAAGAAAAACCAAAAAAACTTAGTTGTAGCTTTTAATTAGTTTACTTTCCATGCTTGTAGTAGTAATTAAAAAGAAAACCCAAAAAGATTTCATGTTCTTCTTTTGCTTGTTGGCAGCTTTCCCGTGTAAATAGTTTTATTTCTTTTCTTTTCTTTGGGGGTCAATAGGAGAAGACCATAATTAAATTGTTGAAGTGGCTCTTATATGCATTATTGTTGATCTGACAAAAGAGCCCATATTGCCTTGTCTTCTCCTGTTTATTGAATGCTTGCATACTCCAGCTTAGTCCAATGCACGTGCACTATTATTATTATTCACATCATTCGATCGTGCAAGTGAAAGGCAATTATGATGATATATGATGGATTGGCTGAGATGAGAAAAGCTGGTATGACCTCGACCTATTTTGTTTTTGTAAATATGATTAGTTCATCATTCCTGATTCAGCCTATTATGAATAAATATGTTTGCAATGACAACTAGAGATCATAGTTTCTTATGCCATGCTTGATTAGCTATGAGTTATAATGGTTTACCTTGCGTGCCAACATGCTATTAAAATGGTTATGATGTGGTATGATAGGGTGGTATCCTCCTATGAATGATTTAAGTGACTTGACTTGGCACGTGTTCATGCATGTAGTTGAAACAAAATCAACATAGCCTTCACGATATTTATGTTTAGGGTGGATTATATCCTACTCATGCTTGCATTCGGTGTTGATTAATTTTAATGCATGTTCATGACTGTTGTCGCTCTCTAGCTGGCCGCTTCCCAGTCTTTTGCTAGCCTTCACCTGTACTAAGTGGGAATACTGCTGTGCATCCAAACTCCTTAAATCCCAAAGTTATTCCACATGAGTCCACTATACCTACCTATATACGGTATCTACCTACCGTTCCAAGTAAATTTGTATGTGCCAAACTCTAAACCTTCAAATAAATATCCTGTTTTGTATGCTCAAATAGCTCATGTATCAACTAGGGCTATCCGTATCTTCCATGTTAGGCGGGTTATTCTCAAGAGGAGTGGACTCCGCTCCTCACTCACGAGATAAATGGCTGGTCACCGGGATGCTCAGTCCCATGCTTTATGCAAACTAAATCAAAATAATTGCAAACAAAACTCCCCCTGGGACTCTTGTTAGTTGGAGGCACTCGTTGTTTCGAGCAAGCCATGGATTGATGCTTGTTGGTGGAAGGGGGAGTATAAACTTTACCATTCTGTTTGGGAACCGCCTATAATGTGTGTAGCATGGAAGATATCGCCATCTCTTGGTTGTTATGTTGACAATGAAAGTATACCGCTCAAAATATTATTCACCTCTATTTCAAAACCGAGCTCTGGCACCTCTACAAATCCCTGCTTCCCTCTGCGAAGGGCCTATCTATTTACTTTTATGCTGAGTCATCATCCTCTTATTAAAAAGCACCAGTTGGAGAGCACCGTTGTCATTTGCATTCATTACTGTTAGTTTACATTGAGTATGACTTGACTGGATCTCTTTTACCATGAATTACAATGTCTAGTCAGTCCTTAGTCTTTAAAGGTGCTTTGCATTTATGTTTTGCGGTCTCAGAAAGGGCTAGCGAGATACCATCTTGTTATATCATATTATTATCGTTTTGAGAAAGTGTTGTCATCCGAGATTTTTTATTATGGCTCGCTAGTTGATTATGCCATTGATATGAGTAAACTTGAGACCTATGCATTATTGCGAATGTGGTTAGTTATAATCTTTGCTGAAAACTTGAATGCTAGCTTTACATATTTACAACAACAAGAGCAAACATAGTTTGTAAAAGTTTTTCTTTATCACTTTCAGTTTGTCAACTGAATTGCTTGAGGACAAGCAAAGCTTTAAGCTTGGGGGAGTTGATACGTCTCCAACGTATCTTCTTTTCCAAACACTTTTGCCCTTGTTTTGGACTCTAACTTGCATGATTTGAATGGAACTAACCCGGACTGACGTTGTTTTCAGTAGAATTACCATGGTGTTATTTATGTGCAGGAGCAAACGTTCTCGGAATGACCTGAAACTTCACGGAGCCACTTTTCAGAAAATAAGAAAAATACCTGCAAAAGATGAAGGCCAGGGGGCCCACCACCTCTCCACGAGGGTGGGGGCGTGCCCCCCTACCACGTGGGCCCCCTGTTGACTCTTCGACTCCAACTCCATATATTGTGTTTCGGCAAGAAAAAAATCAGAGAGAAGAAATCATCACGTTTTACGATACGGAGCCGCCGCCAAGCCCTAAAACCTCTCGGGAGGGCTGATCTGGAGTCCGTTCGGGGCTCCGGAGAGGGGAATCCGTCGCCATCGTCATCATCAACCATCATCCATCACCAATTTCATGATGCTCACCGCCGTGCGTGAGTAATTCCATCGTAGGCTTGTGAGGGAGTCCTGGATTAGGGGGTGTTCGGGTAGCCGGACTATACCTTCAGCCGGACTCCTGGACTATGAAGATACAAGATTGAAGAATTCGTCCCGTGTCCGGATGGGACTTTCCTTGGCGTGGAAGGCAAGCTTGGCGATGCGGATATTCAAGATCTCCTACCATTGTAACCGACTCCATGTAACCCTAACCCTATCCGGTGTCTATATAAACCGGAGGGTTGTAGTCCGTAGGCAATCAACTCCATACACAACAATCATACCATAGGCTAGCTTCCAGGGATTAGCCTCCTTGATCTCGTGGTAGATCTACTCTTGTACTACCCATATCATCAATATTAATCAAGCAGGAGTAGGGTATTACCTCCTTCGAGAGGGCCCGAACCTGGGTAAAAAACATCGTGTCCCTTGTCTCCTGTTACCATCCGGCCTAGACGCACAGTTCGGGACCCCCTACCCGAGATCCGTCGGTTTTGACACCGACATTGGTGCTTTCATTGAGAGTTCCTCTGTGTCGTCGCCTTTAGGCCCGATGGCTCCTTTGATCATCAACAACGATACGGTCCAGGGTGAGACTTTTCTCCCCGGACAGATCTTCGTCTTCGGCGGCTACGCTCTGCGGGCCAATTCGCTCGGCCACCTGGAGCAGATCGAAAGCTACGCCCCTGGCCGTCAGGTCAGGTTTGGAAGCCTAAACTACACGGCTGACATCCACGGGGACTTGATCTTCGACGGATTTGAGCCACAGCCAAGCGCGCCGCACTGTCTCAATGGGCATGATATAGCTCTGCCGCCGAACAGCGCCTTGGAGGCCGCATACGCATCGGTTTCGACCATTGATTCGGAGCCTACTGCGCCGATCGAGGATCAGCGGTTGGATGCTGCCTCAGGGGCTGCGATCTCAGAGGCGATCGAGCTGAACTCCAGCCCCGCACTCCGCATGGCCCGTGACTCCGAGGAGCCGGATTCCTCTCCGAACTCCGAGCCCCCCGCGCCCCTGCCAATCGAATCTGATTGGGCGCCGATAATGGAGTTCACCGCCGTGGACATCTTTCAGCACTCGCCCTTCGGCGGCATCTTGAATTCTCTAAAGTCTCTCTCTTTATCAGGAGAGCCCTGGCCGGACTACGGTCAGCGAGGATGGGATACGGATGGTGAGGAAATTCAAAGCCCACCCACCACCCACTTTGTAGCCACTGTCGACGATCTAACCAACATGCTTGACTTCAGCTCCGAAGACATCGACGGCATGGACGACGATGTAGGAGACGAACAGGAACCAGCACCTGTAGGGCGCTGGAAGGCCACCTCGTCATATGACATATATATGGTGGATACTCCAAAAGACGGAGATGGCGATGGAACAGTGGGGGATGACGCCCCCAAGAAATAGCCAAAGCGCCAGCATCAGCGGCGCCGCTCTAAATCTCGCCAAAGCAAAAATGGTGATTCCGGCACGGGAGATAATACTACCCGGATAGCGCCGAAGAACACCCACCTCAGCAAGATTCGACACAGGAAGATGGAGAAGCCAGCCCTCATGAGAGAGCGGCAGACCGAGAGGTCGAGGATGATAACTATACGCCTCCCTCCAAAGACGAGGCAAGCCTCAATGACGACGAATTCGTCATACCATCAGACCCCGCCGAACAAGAGCGTTTTAAACGCAGGCTTTTAGCCACGGCAAGCTGCCTCAAGAAAAAGCAGCAACAGCTTAGAGCTGCCCAAGATTTGCTAGCTGACAGATGGACTGAAGTCCTTGCGGCCGATGATTATAAACTCAAACGCCCCTCCAAGAGTTACCCGAAGCGCAGGCCGCTACCCCGATCAGAGGAGGAAGCACCTACATCACCAGCGCATGACATGGCAGACCGGCCACCTCGCGGCCGCGACAGAGAGGCCTCTCGGCCCTCCACCCAAGCCATGCCCCGACGCTGCTCAACTAAGGCACGAGAAAATGCGCCTGACCTGCGAGACATACTGGAGGATAAGGCAAGACAAACAAGATCGATCTACGGATCACGCAGGCGCCCTACGGCATGTGACAATGATCTTCACTCTGGATACAACAAATCCGGCCGGGCCGAACACAACAGACATAGCTCTTCCGAGCTGCATCGTGATATAGCCCAGTACAGAGACGTCGCACACCCGCTATGCTTCACGAATGAAGTAATGGATCATAAAATCCCAGAGGGTTTCAAACCCGTAAACATCGAATCATACGATGGCACAACAGATCCGGCGGTATGGATCGAGGATTATCTCCTTCACATCCACATGGCACGCGGCGATGATCTACACGCCATCAAATACCTCCCGCTCAAACTTAAAGGACCGGCCCGGCATTGGCTTAACAGCTTGCCAGCAGACTCTATCGGTTCTTGGGAGGACCTGGAAGCCGCATTCCTCGACAACTTCCAGGGCACTTACGTGCGACCGCCGGATGCCGATGACTTAAGCCACATAATTCAGCAGCTAGAAGAATCGGCTAGACAATTCTGGACACGGTTCCTAACAAAGAAAAATCAGATAGTCGACTGTCCGGACGCAGAGGCCCTAGCAGCCTTCAAGCATAACATCCGCGACGAGTGGCTTGCCCGGCACCTGGGACAGGAAAAGCCGAAATCCAGGGCACCCCTCACAACACTCATGACCCGCTTTTGCGCGGGAGAAGACAGCTGGCTAGCTCGCAGTAACAACTTATCAAAGAACCCTGGTAATTCGGATACCAAGGACAAAAGTGGCAGGACACGTCGGAATAAGCAAAAACGCCGCGTTAACAGCGACAGCAAGGAAGACACGGCAGTCAATGCTAGATTCAAAGGCTATAAATCCGGTCAGCGGAAAAAGCCATTCAAAAAGAATACTCAGGGCCCGTCCAGTTTGGACCGAATACTCGATCGCTTGTGCCAGATACATGGCACCCCCGAAAGGCCAGCCAATCACACTAACAGGGATTGTTGGGTGTTCAAGCAGGCAGGCAAGTTAAGGGCCGAAAACAGAGACAACGGGCTGCACAACGACGACGAGGAGCCCAAGCCGCCGAACAACAATGGACAGAAGGGCTTTCCCCCACAAGTGCGGACGGTGAACATGATATACGCAACCCACATTCCTAAGCGGGAGAGGAAGCATGCGCTACGGGACGTATACGCAATGGAGCCAGTCGCCCCAAATTTCAACCCATGGTCCTCCTGCCCGATCACTTTTGATCGAAGGGACCATCCCACTAGCATCCGTCATGGCGGCTTCGCCGCATTGGTTCTCGACCCAATCATCGACGGATTTCATCTCACAAGAGTCCTCATGGATGGCGGCAGTAGCCTGAACCTGCTTTATCAGGATACAGTGCGGAAAATGGGCATAGATCCCTCAAGGATTAAGCCCACAAGAACGACCTTTAAAGGCGTTATACCAGGTGTAGAAGCCAACTGTACAGGCTCAGTAACACTTGACGTGGTCTTCGGATCTTCGGACAATTTCCGAAGCGAAGATTTAATCTTCGATATAGTCCCGTTTCGCAGTGGCTATCACGCCGTGCTCGGACGAACCGCATTCGCAAAGTTCAATGCGGTGCCGCACTATGCATATCTCAAGCTCAAGATGCCAGGCCCTCGAGGAGTAATTACGGTCAACGGAAACACCGAACGCTCCCTCCGTACGGAGGAGAATACGGCGGCTCTCACAGCGGAGGTACAAAGTAGCCTTCTCAGGCAATTCTCCAGTCCGGCCATTAAAAAGCCAGACACTGCCAAGCGCGCCCGGAGTAACCCACAGCAGGACCGCCTGGCACACTCTGAGCAAGCGTAGCAATGCGGCCCCAACCCCAGCTTTCGCGACATAGCGAAACCAGTACCTCGCGTACATAACTACGCCCTTGAAATACCATGGGCACAGGGGAAGGGGCACAATAACGGCACACCCCAAATACGGCTTAAAACATACTAGGGGCTATCGGATTCTTTTTTTTCTTTTCTTACTTTCAGGACTCCATACTTTGGACGACCTGTTCGGCAATTCGACTACCGCACAAACGATGCAAGATCCAGGGAGGCAGACAAGCCATGCCGCATTATGGAACTCCCAGGTGGTCTCTGTTACGAGCAATATACCTGTTTTAAATACAATTCCGCGGCCTGCCCCTGGTTAGGACATACTGAATAGTCCAATATCTTTTGCTTACCGCACTATTTGTATCGTTCGGCTTTGATAAATAGCCTCTCTATAAAAAATGCATAGCTTTTGTCTATTTTCTGCATTACTCTCTTTTATATATGTTCATTAATGACATGTTGCACCCGTACACTGTGGTACGGCAAGTACGCCAGGGGCTTCAGTACCCTTTAATATGGTGTGAGAAGTCCGTACACTTTCACAAGCGCGGCACCCTGAACTATAGCACTATATGCATCGGCTCCGAATCATGATTTGGGTCAATAGTTGGGTTTGCCCGGCTCCTATGTTTTGGTGCCTTACGTTCCGCTATATTGGCTAAGGTAGCACTAGGAGAACCACTGCGATTGTGCCCCGATTGAGCTGGGTTAAGCACCTCAGTGGAGAAAGCTAAAACTGACTATCATGATGAGGCGAGAGACCGGTCGCTGTTCGAGAGGTTTTTCGAGTCCCTAAAGACTTATGCCGCTTCGAGCGAGGAGCCGGATTTGTCCGGTCAAGGCGTGGATAGCGCCCCGAACTCGGTCTTCCGAACTAGGGGCTTCGCCGAAATTTAAAATTATAAAGTTATATGGCTAAGTGAGAGTGTTCAAGCATTATAGTCCGATTGTCTGGTTCGTTGTGCTGAGCGCCTCCCTCGAAGGACCCAACCATGGGAAAAAGAGCGCTCAGGTTTATCCCGAACACCCCAGCACTAGTGGCATGGGGGCAGAAGCCGATGACTGGCCATCTCTCAATTTTTTGATAAACAGCCGCACAGAAAATAATATTTTAAATTCAACAAGCATTGCTTAAGCGCCTATGAACAAGTTTTCAGTGCACAGGATAAAAACGAGCGAGTTTATTCAAAAATTACATCCCTGGTACATTCATCCGCCACAAGGCGGGCACCCACAAGAACATCCTTGTAATTGTTCTCGGGCTTGCGATGCTCCTTCCCCGGCGGCGGCCCGTCCTTCACAAGCTTCTCACCGTCCAGCTTACCCCAGTGCACCTTTGCACGGGCAAGGGCCCGACGGGCACCTTCGATGCAGACGGAGTGCTTGATGACCTCGAGCCTTGGACAGGCCCCCACCAGCCGCCGCACCAGCCCGAAGTAGTTCCCAGGCAGGGCCTCTCTGGGCCACAGCTGAACTATGAAGCCCTTCATGGCCTGTTCGGCCGCCTTGTGGAGCTCGACCAGCTGTTTCAGCTGGCCGCTCAAGGGCACAGGGTGTCCGGCCTCAGCATACTGAGACCAGAACACCTTCTCCGTCGAGCTGCCCTCTTCAGCTCGGTAGAATGCGGCGGTGTCGGATACGCTGCGGGGAAGATCTGCGAATGCCCCTGGAGAACTCCGGATTCGGGTAAGTAACAAGTAGTTTACTTTTATATTTCTGCTTTGCATAAAGAATGCCTTACCCGTTGCTATATTCTTCATCTCCTCCAACTCTTGGAGGGCCTTTTGGGCTTCGGCCTTGGCAGACTTGGCAGTCTCAAGGGCCGCCGCGAGCTCGGATGCTTGGGTCTTTGACTCAAGCTCCAAACTCTTGTGTTTTTTCATGAGAGCCTGAAGCTCTTGCTGCACCTCGCCGACCTGAGCCCCAAGTTTCTCTCACTCGGTGCGCTCCACGGCCGTTTTCTTTTCGGCCTCAGACAGCGCCTGCTTGAGGGTCACCACCTCAGTCGTGGCCCCTATAATAAGCAGTGCAATCCTGTTATTTTTTGCAATCACGCCTCTCTATAGGCACTTTTCTGTAAGGTATTTCCTACCTTCTTTTTCCTCGAGCTGCCGCTTGGCAAGGCTGAGCTCTTGCTCGGTCTGCTTGAGGTCCTGTTTCAGGACACCCACCTCCGCAGTCAGTGCGGCGGTGGATAGCAGCGAAGCCTGCACACGCATATTGACTCTTTATTGTTAGACTCTTGCGAAATTTACTAGATCCTCTATTCGGCTTCTCTTTCCGAACGCCAAACAGAGCATTAGGGGCTACTGTCTATGCGGTACTATTTTTATATATTTTTACTTACCTCGAAGCCTGTTAGAAGGTTAGCGCAAGCTTCAGTCAGTCCGCTCTTGGCGGACTGAACCTTCTGGATCACCGTACTCATAATAGTACGGTGCTCCTCGTCGATGGAGGCGCCGTCAAGCACCTCAAGCAGATTGTCCGGCACCTCCGGTTGGATGGAGGCCGCCGGCTCAGAAGGCTTGCTCCTCTTGGAAGGAGTTCGCCTACCGCGGTCCGGAACTGTTGAAGATTCCGGCGTGGTGTCCGGCACAAAGCTAGACTTGGAGCCCTAGGGGTCTTGTCCCATTTACTCCTGGGGTCCGGGAGGTCGCCTTGCGGCTCCTCCAGGACCACCTCCTCCTGCCCCGGAGCTCGTTGCGACGCCACTTCGGCGTCGTCCGCAGTGCGGGGGGGGGGGGGGGGGGGGGGGGGGGGGGGGGGGGGGAGACAGCGGGCGGAACTGAGTTCACGTCCGATGAATCCAGGGAGCCGCTCGACGACTCGAGTTCGGCCCGGGGCGGACTGCATAATTACATTTGACATTAGGGAAAGCTATGCAACAAAGGAACATCATGAGTTATTCTGATATCCGAACTTACGATTTCGCCGGACGCTTGGACCTGTTTGGCCACTCCTCTTTGCCCTCTTCGGCGTTGGGGGCGTAGTCCGGCGGAGGGGTCTTCCTTTTCCTAGACCCCTCGGCCTCCCCCGTTGGGGCGGCCTTCCTCTTCTCTCCTCCCTCCGCTGGGGGGAGAGTTTTCTTCTTCCTCCTCCTCGTTTTCACGGGAAGAGGGCGTCTCGGACTCGTCGAACAACGAGTCCGACACCACCATGTTACGGGCACTCTTTCGAGTCCCCGTGGTCTTCTTCTTATTGGCCTTCTTCTCCGGCACCACATAAGGCGCCGGAACCAGCAGCTTCACTAGGAGAGCAGGGGCTGGGTCTTCGGGCAAGGGAGCCGGACAGTTAATCGATCCGGACTTCGCCCGCCAAGCCTGTCAAAGGTAAGGGAGTTTAGATCCCGCATAGAGTCAAACTATGAAAAAACTTAACATCCTGTAAAAGGTGAAAATAGCTTACCTCGCTACCATGACGCTGCGAGCTGTATCCGCGGTCCTCGGAAGCGGATGTGGGAGACTCGGCGCCTTTGGTTAGCACCTTCCAGACGTCTTCATACGTCGTGTCGAAGAGCCTGTTAAGGGTTTGGTGCTGCGCCGGGTCGAACTCCCACAGATTAAAGTCCCGTTGTTGACACGGGAGGATCCGGTGGACGAGCATAACTTGGACTACATTGACGAGCTTGATCGGCTTGCTCACCAGGGACTGGATGCATGTCTACAGTCCGGTCACCTCTTTTTCGTCGCCCCACGACAGGCCCGTCTCTTTCCAGGACATAAGCCGCGTGGGGGGTCCGGATCGGAACTCGGGGGTTGCGATCCATTTCGGATCGCGTGCCTCGGTGATGTAAAACCACCACGATTGCCACCCCTTCAGGGTCTCTATGAAGGAGCCCTCGAGCCATAGGACGTTGGCCATCTTGCCCGCCATGGCGCCTCCGCACTCCGCCTGGCTGCCGCGCACCACCTTGGGCTTGACGTTGAAGGTCTTGAGCCAGAGGCCGAAATGGGGGCGGATGCGGAGGAAAGCCTCGCACACGACGATAAACGCCGAGATGTTGAGGACGAAGTTCGGGGCCAGATCATGGAAATCCAGGCCATAGTAAAACATGAGCCCCCGGACAAATGGGTGGAGTGGAAAACCCAGTCCGCGGAGGAAGTGGGGAAGGAATACTACCCTCTCATGGGACCTTGGGGTGGGGAGAAGCTGCCCCTCCTCGAGAAGCCGGTGCGCGATGTCCTTGGACAAGTATCCGGCCTTCCTTAGCTTTTTGACATGGCCCTCCGTGACGGAGGAGACCATCCACTTGCCTCCCGCTCCGGACATTGCTGGAGAAGGTTGAGGTGGGAAGTGCGGGCTTGGGCGCTGGAGCTCGAGTGCGCAGGAGATGGATAGGCAAAGGAGGAAGAAGGCGTGGGTAAAAAGGTGGATCCTTATCCCCTTATATGGGCGGATGCGGTTGTGCGTCCCCACCTGCCTAGTAAAACTCGCTTGCCTCCTAAGCGCCGTGATAAGTGGTGCGGTTAGATTACCCACATCCGTATTGATGAGAATCCCGTAAAGGGGGGTACATGATCTCTGCTTTGACAAGACGTGCCAAGGAAACCGCCTCGCAAAACATGCTGAGGTGGAAAAGTAAAAACGATTCGAGTAGAGGACTTGGCCGTAGTGTGACGACGCACTGCGGAATACGTCAGCAGATTTGATTTGTGGTAATATTATTCTCTCTATGGCAATATGTGGAAGCTTATTTTGCAGAGCCAGACACTACTATTGGTGTTTACAATCTTCTATGAAGGACTTGGAGGAGGAACCCGCCTTGCAATGCCGAAGACAATTTGCGCGTCGGACTCGTCGTCATTGAAGCCTAGTTCAGGGGCTACTGAGGGAGTCCTGGATTAGGGGGTTTCCGGGTAGCCGGACTATACCTTCAGCCGGCCGGACTCCTGGACTATGAAGATACAAGATTGAAGAGTTCGTCCCGTGTCCGGATGGGACTTTCCTTGGCGTGGAAGGCAAGCTTGGCGATGCGGATATTCAAGATCTCCTACCATTGTAACCGACTCCATGTAACCCTAACCCTATCCGGTGTCTATATAAACCGGAGGGTTGTAGTCCGTAGGCAATCAACTCCATACACAACAATCATACCATAGGCTAGCTTCCAGGGTTTAGCCTCCTTGATCTCGTGGTAGATCTACTCTTGTACTACCCATATCATCAATATTAATCAAGCAGGAGTAGGGTATTACCTCCATCGAGAGGGCCCGAACCTGGGTAAAAAAACATCGTGTCCCTTGTCTCCTGTTACCATCCGGCCTAGACGCACAGTTCGGGACCCCCTACCCGAGATCCGCCGGTTTTGACACCGACAGCTTGCTGGATGGTGATGGGTTGGATGGGATCTATCATGTAATCGAGTTAGTTTTGTTAAGGTTTGATCCCTAGTGTCCACTATGTTCTGAGATGGATGTTGCTATGACTTTGCTATGCTTAATGCTTGTCACTAGGGCCCGAGTGCCATGATTTCAGATCTGAACCTATTATGTTTTCGTCAATATATGAGTGTTCTTGATCCTATCTTGCAACTCTATAGTCACCTATTATGTGTGATGATCCGTTAACCCCGAAGTGACAATAATCAGGATACTTACCGGTGATGACCGTAGTTTGAGTTCATGTATTCAGTATGTGTTAATGCTTTGTTCCGGTTCTCTATTAAAAGGAGGCCTTAATATCCCTTAGTTTCCTTAAGGACCCCTCTGCCATGAGAGGGTAGGACAAAAGATGTCATGCAAGTTCTTTTCCATAAGCACGTATGACTATATTCGGAATACATGCCTACATTACATCAATGAACTGGAGCTAGTTCTGTGTCACCCTAGGTTATGACTGTTACATGATGAACCACATTCGGCATAATTCTCCATCACTGATCCATTGCCTATGAGCTTTCCATATATTGTTCTTCGCTTATTTACTTTCCCGTTGTTATTGCTATCATCATTACAAAATACCAAAAACATTGCTTTTACTACTATTACCTTTTGCTACCGTTACCACTACTATCATATTACTTTGCTACTAAACACTTTGCTGCAGATATTAAGTTTCCAGGTGTGGTTGAATTGACAACTCAGCTGCTAATACTTGAGAATATTCTTTGGCTCCCCTTGTGTTGAATCAATAAATTTGGGTTGAATACTCTACCCTCGAAAACTGTTGCGATCCCCTATACTTGTGGGTTATCACGCAGCACATGGAGCACCCTCGGTGTCCGCACCGAGAAGGCGTCCTCGCCCCGAGATGCGCGGTCCCGCGGCACGACCTGCCAGGACACGTGCCCACGCATGAAGAAAGAAGCTGCCAAGAAGTTCCCCGACCGCGGGAAAATGCTCCTGCGCTCCCAGCACCACCACGACAAGACCGCATGCCGCCTGCGGCGGTGGTGCGCGGACATCAAGGGTAGGCTCCGCCTCTACAGAGGGCCCCAGTGTCCACAGCAGGCTGCCGCACCTTCACTCCCGAGATGCGCACCGTCATTTGGCCAGGCAAGTTCAAGCCGGATCTGCCTCTGCACTACGACAGCACCCCCAATCCCGCGGAGTTCCTGCAGCTCTACGAACGAAGCATCGAGGCAGCCAACGGCAACGAAAAAGTCATGGCGAACTGGTTTCCCATGGCTCTCAAGGATGGCGCTCACTCGTGGCTCCTGAACCTGACCGCAGGATCAATCTCCTCCTGGGGTGAGATGCGCGACCGCTTCATCGCCAACTTCGAGGGCACTCGCGACCGCCCTCTAGCCGCGGGTGACCTGCGCCGCATCAAGCAACAGCCGGAGGAGACCCTGTAGAAGTACATCCAGCGCTTCAACAACGTTCGCCTCAAGATCCCCAAGGTGATGGACGAGGCCATCATCTCAGCGTTTTCTGATGGCGTTTGCGATGTCAAGAGGAAGGAGGAGCTCACCATCCACTAGGAGCTATGCACGACTCTGGAGTTGTTCAACCTGGCGACCAAGTGCGCAAGAGCCGAGGAAGGGCGTCTCTCCCTCCTCGAGCTCCCTGCTGCCGACCCAGAAGAGAAGAAAGCCAAGGTCAAGGACGTGAAGTGCAAGGGAGTAGCCATGCTCACGGCGAAGCCGGACATGAAGTGCGGCCAGGACCACCCCGAGTCGCCCAAGAGCAGTTGTCCATTCTGCGCCTTCCACGACATACACAGCCACAACACCAACGATTCTCAAGAGCTCAGGGCCATCCGAGATGGACGCTTCGGTCGATGCCCCGAGCGCAACGACCGGGGCTACGACCGAGGAGGAGGACGAGGTAGAGGATGATGGGACGACCACGGCCCCCGCTAGGAGTGGCGCGACCGACCTCGTGAGGACCACTGGCAGGAGTAGCCTCGTGAGGGCGCCTGGCGCGACCAGCCTCGCGAGGACCGTCCTCAGAGTAATCCTGGCCTCCCTCGGCTGCTGCCACCACCAAGATGGAACGACGACCACCATCAGGACGATGGAGCTAGGGGCTTCCAGGAGCCATGTGCCATCACTTGCATCTTGGGCGGTGCTCAGGCCCCGGCTTCCCAGCGCATCTTTAAGCAGTTTGCTCGTGAGTTGAACCTGGCCCTCCCTAGGCTTGAGGCCACACGCCCGCTCAGGTGGTCCAAGTACACCATCACCTTCAGCTCAGCGGACCAGCTCAAATGTGCAGCGACCGCTGGTGTCCTCCTGATGCTCTGTTCACCCATCATTAGCAATGTCCAAGTCACCAAGACTGTCGGTGGAAACGACACCTATGGGGTCACTGGGATCCCTTCTACGGTTGGCGAGCGCGAGGTTGTGCAAAGAGCGGGTCTGACAGGAAGCACACGGATCGTTTACCCAGGTTTGGGCCTCGAAGATGCGTAATACCCTAGTCCTGCTTTGGTGGATGTATTTGAGTGTTCTTGTGTTCTTGAGCTAGCTACAGGGTGCAACTTGACCAAAAGAGACGAATCCCCCTCCTGGTCGCTTCGGGCCTCCTTTTATAGGAAAAAGGGGTTGCCACAGTGGCACACAGGAAGTGGAAAGGCCTATAGTCGACAAGCCTATCCTCTGGGACCGTCGGATAATACGTCTCCAACGTATCTATAATTTTTGATTGTTCCATGCCATTATATTATCTGTTTTGGATGTTTATGCGCTTTATTATACACTTTTATATTATTTTTGGGACTAACCTATTAACCGGAGGCCCAACCCAAATTGTTGTGTTCTTGCCTATTTTAGTGTTTCGAAGAAAACGAATATCAAACGGAGTCCAAACGGAATGAAACCTTTGGGAGAGTTATTTTTGGAACGGAAGCAATCCAGGAGACTTAGAGTAGACGTTAGGGAAGCTTCGAGGTGGCCACGAGGCTTGGAGGCGTGCCCCCCACCCTCATGGGCCCCTCGTGGCTCCCCTGACCGACATCTTTCGCCTATATATATCAATATACCCTAAAAACATCGAGGAATAGAATAGATCGGGAGTTCCGCCACCAGAAGCCTCTATAGCCACCGAAAACCAATCTAGACCCATTCTGGCACCCTGCCGGAGGGGGGAATCCCTCTTCGGTGGCGGTCTTCATCATCCCAGCGCTCTTCATGACGGGGAGGGAGTAGTTCACCCTCGGGGCTGAGGGTATGTACCAGTAGCTATGTGTTTGATCTCTCTCTCTCTCATGTTCTTGAGATGGTACGATCTTGATGTATCGCGAGCTTTGCTATTATAGTTGCATCTTATGATGTTTCTCCCCCTCTACTCTCTTGTGATGAATTGAGTTTTCCTTTTGAAGTTATCTTATCGGATTGAGTCTTTAAGGATTCGAGAACACTTGATGTATGTCTTGCATGTGCTTATCTGTGGTGACAGTGGGATATCACGTGATCCACTTGATGTATGTTTTGGTGATCAACTTGCGAGTTCTGTGACCTCGTGAACTTATGCATAGGGGTTGGCACATGTTTCCGTCTTGACTCTCTGGTAGAAACTTTGGGGAACTCTTTGAAGTTCTTTGCATTGGTTGAATAGATGAATTTGAGATTGTGTGATGCATATCGTATAATCATACCCACAGATACTTGAGGTGGCATTGGAGTATCTAGGTTACATTAGGGTTTTGGTTGATTTGTGTCTTAAGGTGTTATTCTAGTACGAACTCTATGATAGATTGAACGGAAAGAATAGCTTCATGTTATTTTACTACGGACTCTTGAATAGGTCGATCAGAAAGAATAACTTTGAGGTGGTTTCGTACCCTACAATAATAACTTCGTTTGCTCTCCGCTATTATTGACATTGGAGTGACTCTTTGTTGCATGTTGAGGGACAGTTATATGATCCAATTATGTTATTATTGTTGAGAGGACTTGCACTAGTGAAAGTATGAACCCTAGGCCTTGTTGCCTAGCATCGCAATACTGTTTGTGCTCACTTTTATCATTAGTTACCTTGCTGTTTTTATATTTTCATATTACAAAAACCTATATCTACCATCCATATTGCACTTGTATCACCATCTCTTCACCGAACTAGTGCACCTATACAATTTACCATTGTGTTGGGTGTGTTGGGGACACAAGAGACTCTTTGTTATTTGGTTGTAGGGTTGTTTGAGAGATACCATCTTCATCCTACGCCTCCCACGGATTGATAAACCTTAGGTCATCCACTTGAGGGAAATTTGCTACTGTTCTACAAACCTCTGCACTTGGAGGCCCAACAACGTCTACAAGAAGAAGGTTGTGTAGTAGACATCAAGCTCTTTTCTGACGCCGTTGCCGAGGAGGTTAGCGCTTGAAGGTATATCTTTAGATCTTGCAACCGAATCTTTTAGTTTCTTGTTTTATCACTAGTTTAATCTATAAAAGAAAACTACAAAAAATGGAATTAAGGATGTCGCATATGCTTCATCTTTTTAATGTATTTCGTGAAAATAAGGATTCCGATAATTGTGACATAGTGTTAGAAGAAGAATGCATTAGAATATTTGGCACTAAATCTTTGTATGATGAGCATGATTGCAATGTTGTTAGTATGAATTCCTTGAATATCCGTGATGCTAATGATATGCAAAGCCACAAGCTTGGGGAAGCTATGTTTGATGAAGATGATATTTTTTGTCCCCCAAGTTTTGATGAGCAAATTTATTATGATGAAAGCATGACTCCTATTTATGATGATTATATTGATGAAAGTGGATCTGGAGAGGTCATGACTTTATTTAATGATGAATCCACTATTTCGGAAGAGGTTCCAATTGATTATGAGAACAAAGTTGCTATCTATGATGATTATTGTGATGACTTGTATGCTATAAATAATAATGATATCCATGAAAGTTGTCGTCATGATTTTAATTTTCAATTGGATTATGCCTCACATGACAATCATTTCGTTGAGTTTGCTCCCACTACTATTGACGAGAATAGATTTGCTTATGTGGAGAGTAATAAAATTTCTATGCTTGTAGATCATGAAAAGAATGCTTTAGGTGCTGGTTATATTGTTGAATTCATTCATGATGCTACTGAAAAAATTATTATGAGGGAGGAATTGCAATAATATCAAGTTTCCTCTCTATGTGCTTAAAGTTTTAAAGTTATGCTTGTTTCGCCTTCCTATGCTAGTTGATTATTGTTCCCATAAGTTGTTTGCTCACAAAATCCCTACGCATAGGAAGTGGGTTAGGATTAAATGTGCTATTCATATTCTTCATGATGCTCTCTTTATGTTACAATTCTTATCTTTTATGTGAGCATCATTGAAATCATCATGTCTAGTTAGGGGCGTTAAACGATAGCGCTTGTTGGGAGGCAACCCAATTTTATTTTTGTTCTTTGCTTTTTTCTCCTGTTTAGTAATAAATAATTTATCTAGCCTCTATTTAGATGTGGTTCCATGTTTTAATTAGTGTTTGTGCCAAGTAGAACCTTTGGGAAGACTTGGGGAAAGTCTTTGCGATCATGCTGTAAAAAACAGAAACTTTAGCGCTCACGAGATTTGCTGCCATTTTTTATTGGAGAGTGCTATAGTTAATTATTTTTGCAGATGATTTATAGATAAATTC
Organism: Triticum urartu; assembly: GCF_003073215.2. NCBI lineage: Eukaryota > Viridiplantae > Streptophyta > Magnoliopsida > Poales > Poaceae > Triticum > Triticum urartu. The sequence goes on from NC_053026.1 coordinate 334,327,824, forward strand.
CTCACGTTGAGAAATTTATTTTAGAATTTTTGGGGTTCCAGAAGTATACGTTTGATCCAGATTACTACATACTGTTCTGTTTTGACAGATTCTGCTTTCTATGTATTGTTTGCTTATTTTGATGAATCTATGAGTAGTATCGGAGGGTACGAACCATAGAGAAGTTGGGGTACAGTATATATTACACCAATATGAATTTATAATGAGTTCACAACAGTACCTAAGTGGTGATTTATTTTCTTATACTAACGGAGCTTACGAGTTTTCTATTAAGTTTTATGTTGTGAAGTTTTCAAGTTTTGGGTAATGATTCGATGGACTATGGAATAAGGAGTGGCAAGAGCCTAAGCTTGGGGATGCCCAAGGCACCCCAAGGTAATATTCAAGGACAACCAAGAGCCTAAGCTTGGGGATGCCTCGGAAGGCATCCCCTCTTTCGTCTTCATTCATCGGTAACTTTACTTGGAGCTATATTTTTATTCGCCACATGATATGTGTTTTGCTTGGAGCGTCATTTTATTTTATTTTGTTTTTCCTGCTGCTTGAATAAAATACCAAGATCTGAAATTATTAAATGTTAGAGAGTCTTCATTTAGTTTCATAATTATTTGACTACTCATTGATCTTCACTTATATCTTTTGGAGTAGTTTGTCATTTGCTCTAGTGCTTCACTTATATCGTTTTAGAGCACAGCGGTGGTTTTATTTTGAAGAAATAGATGAACTCTCTTGCTTCACTTGTATTATTTTGAGAGTCTTTAGAACAGCATAGTAATTTGCTTTGGTTATGAAACTTGTCCTAATATGATGGGCATCCAAGATGGGAATAATAAAAACTTTCATATAAGTGCATTGAATACTATGAGAAGTTTGATACTTGGTAATTGTTTTGAGATATGGAGATGGTGATATTAGAGTCATGCTAGTTGAGTAGTTGTGAATTTGAGAAATACTTGTGTTGAAATTTGTGATTCCCGTAGCATGCATGTATGGTGAACCGTTATGTGATGAAGTCAGAGCATGATTTATTTATTGATTGTCTTCCTTATGAGTGGCGGTCGGGGACGAGCGATGGTCTTTTCCTACCAATCTATCCCCCTAGGAGCATGCGCGTAGTACTTTGTTTTGATGACTAATAGATTTTTGCAATAAGTATGTGAGTTCTTTATGACTAATGTTGAGTCCATGGATTATACGCACTCTCACCCATCCACCATTGCTAGCCTCTCTAGTACCGTGCAACTTTCGCCGGTACCATAAACCCACCATATACCTTCCTCAAAACAGCCACCATACCTACCTATTATGGCATTTCCATGGCCATTCCGAGATATATTGCCATGCAACTTTCCACCATTCCGTTTGTTATGACACACTTCATCATTGTCATATTTCCATGCATGATCATGTAGTTGACATCATATTTGTGGCAAAGCCACCGTTCATAATTTTTTTCATACATTTCACTCTTGATTCATTGCATATCCCAGTACACCGTCGGAGGCATTCACATAGAGTCATATTTCGTTCTAAGTATTGAGTTGTAATTCTTGAGTTGTAAGTAAAAAGAAGTGTGATGATCATCATTATTAGAGAATTGTCCCAGTGAGGAAAGGATGATGGAGACTATGATTCCCCCATAAGTCGGGATGAGACTCCGACAAAAAAAAGGAAAAAAGAGGCCATAAAAAAGAGAAAAGGCCCCAAAAAACAAAAAAAATGAGAGAAAAAGAGAGAAGGGGCAATGCTACTATCCTTTTACCACACTTGTGCTTCAAAGTAGCACCATGATCTTCATGATAGAGAGTCTCCTATGTTGTCACTTTCATATACTAGTGGGAATTTTACATTATAGAACTTGGCTTGTATATTCCAATGACGGGCTTCCTCAAATTGCCCTAGGTCTTCGTGAGCAAGCAAGTTGGATGCACACCCACTTAGTTTATTTTTGAGCTATGATACACTTATAGCTCTAGTGCATCCGTTGCATGGCAATCCCTACTCACTCACATTGATATCTATTGATGGGCATCTCCATAGCCCGTTGATAGGCCTAGTTGATGTGAGACTATCTTCTCCACAACCACCATTCTATTCCACCTATAGTGCTATATCCATGGCTCACGCTCATGTATTGCGTGAAGATTGAAAAAGTTTGAGAACATCAAAAGTATGAAACAATTGCTTGGCTTGTCATTGGGGTTGTGCATGATTTAAATATTTTGTGTGATGAAGATAGAGCATAGTCAGACTATATGATTTTGTAGGGATAAGCTTTCTTTGGGCCATGCTATTTTGAGAAGACATGATTACTTTGTTAGTATGCTTTATGTCAACATTAAACTTTTGTCTTGAATCTTATGGATCTGAATATTCTTGCCACAATAAAGAGAATTACATGGATAAATATGTTAGGTAGCATTCCACATCAAAAATTCTGTTTTTATCATTTACCTACTCGAGGATGAGCAGGAATTAAGCTTGGGGATGCTGATACATCTCCAACGTATCTATAGTTTTTGATTGTTCCATGCTATTATATTATCTGTTTTGGATGTTTATGCGTTTTATTATACACTTTTATATTATTTTTGGGACTAACCTATTAACCGGAGGCCCAGCACAAATTGTTGTTTTCTTGCCTATTTCAGTGTTTTGAAGAAAAGGAATATCAAACGGAGTTCAAACAGAATGAAACCTTCGGGAGAGTTATTTTTGGAACGGAAACAATCCAGGAGACTTGGAGTAGACGTCAGGGAAGCTCTGAGGTGGCCACGAGGCAGGGAGGCGTGCCTGCCCCCCTAGGCGTGCCCCCACCCTCGTGGGACCCTCGTGGCTCCCCTGACCAACTTCTTTCACCTATATATATATATATCAATATACCCTAAAAACATCGAGGAACAGAATAGATCAGGAGTTCCGCCGCCAGAAGCCTCCGTAGCCACCGAAAACCAATCTAGACCCGTTCCGGCACCCTGCCGGAGGGGGGAATCCCTCCCTGGTGGCCATCTTCATCATCCCGGCGCTCTTCATGACGAGGAGGGAGTAATTCACCCTCGGGGCTGAGGGTAGTACCAGTAGCAATGTGTTTGATCTCTCTCTCTCTCTCGTGTTCTTGAGATGGTACGATCTTGATGTATCGCGAGCTTTGCTATTATAGTTGCATCTTATGTTGTTTCTCCCCCTCTACTCTCTTGTGATGAATTGAGTTTTCCCTTTGAAGTTGTCTTATAGGATTGAGTCTTTAAGGATTTGAGAACACTTGATATATGTCTTGCATGTGCTTATCTGTGGTGACAATGGGATATCACGTGATCCACTTGATGTATGTTTTGGTGATCAACTTGCGTGTTCCGTGACCTCATGAACTTATGCATAGGGGTTGGCACACGTTTTCGTCTTGACTCTCTAGTAGAAACTTTGGGCACTCTTTGAAGTTCTTTGTGTTGTTTGAATAGATGAATCTGAGATTGTGTGATGCATATCGTATAATCATACCCACAGATACTTGAGGTGACGTTGGAGTATCTAGGTGACATTAGGGTTTTGGTTGATTTGTGTCTTAAGGTATTATTCCAGTACAAACTCTATGATAGATTGAACGGAAAGAATAGCTTCTTGTTATTTTACTACGGACTCTTGAATAGATCGATCAGAAAGAATAACTTTGAGGTGGTTTCGTACCCTACAATAATCTCTTCGTTTGCTCTCCGCTATTAGTGACTTTGGAGTGACTCTTTGTTGCATGTTGAGGGATAGTTATATGATCCAATTATGTTATTATTGTTGAGAGGACTTGCACTAGTGAAAGTATGAACCCTAGGCCTTGTTTCCTAGCATTGCAATACCGTTTGTGTTCACATTTATCATTAGTTACCTTGCTGTTTTTATATTTTCAGATTACAAAAACCTATATCTACCATCCATATCGCACTTGTATCACCATCTATTCGCCGAACTAGTGCACCTATACAATTTACCATTGTATTGGGTGTGTTGGGGACACAAGAGACTCTTTGTTATTTGGTTGCAGGGTTGTTTGAGAGAGACCATCTTCATCATACGCCTCCCATGGATTGATAAACCTTAGGTCATCCACTTGAGGGAAATTTGCTACTGTCCTACAAACCTATGCACTTGGAGGCCCAACAACGTCTACAAGAAGAAGGTTGTGCAGTAGACATCATCGGAAAAATGCATTTAATGAGCTACCGACGTGCCCTCCTTGCTTTATCGGGACGCCAGGGAAGCACGTCCCAGCCGTCGCCGCCTCGCCTGGGCTCGACACGCGTCCGAGCTGATGAGGCATCGCGGCGCCATGTTGGCTGGCTACTAGGTTGGCGCGGTGGTGGAGCCTTCTTATGGGTCGCATGCTGCCACGCAGGTGCTTGCTGAGTCGGTGTAGAGGTCGCCCGTCGCCACGCAAATGCATGCCCAGCTGGTTGAGCTAGTAGCTGCTTGGGGACGATGGTGGAGTCTTGGCTGGCACGGGCCTGGCAGTGGCCCTGCTGATGCCCTCGGCAAGGGTCTTGCTGGGGGCCCGGCAAGGGTCTTGCCGTGGCATTGCAGTCGTCCCTGGCAAGGGTCTTGCCGGAGGTCTTTTGTGGATTTCCTCAGCTAGGATACGGCCGAGGGTCGCCATCCTCTGGTCCTCATCCGATCTCACATGTTTATGATCTTGACAAAGATTTGCATGCCACCACAGAGGCGCCTCCCGATCCTTGGTTCCAATGTAGTTGGTTGGGTTGGAGCCTGTGGGCTCAAGGGTGGCTTGCTCAGCTGCACACCAAAACGGCACACTAGCCCCTTGAAGAACTTGACGGCTGACTGTGTTGTCACCTTCCTCACTGCTTCCACCTCTGGCCACTTTGTGAACTAGTCGATCGCAACGTACAAGTACTCAAAACCCCTGATAGCATGGGGGAAAGGGCCCAGGATGTCGAGCCCCCAAACCGAGAATGGCCAGGAAAGATGAATTGTTTGAAGGGCTTGAGCTGGTTGATGAAGCTTCTTTGAATGGAACTGACACGCTTCACACTTGGTTACTATTGCCGTTGCATCCTGGAGGGCAGTGGGCCAGAAGAAACCTGCCGGAATGCCATGCCGGCAAGGGCCCTCGACCCTACGTGGGAGCCACATATGCCTCTGTGTATCTCCGCCAACAGCTCCAGTCCTTCCTCCCGGGGAATGCACTTTAATTTCACACCGTTCGGTCTCTTCCTGTACAGGACATCATCGATGAACTGATACATGGCAGACCAACAGGCTACTTTCTCCGCTTCTTCCTGCTCCTCAGGAAGCTCCCCTGTTTAGAGGAATCAGACGGTATGCTGTGCCCATGCCGAAGCCTGGGGCTCGACGGCAAGGACCAAAGGCATTTCTTCTGCCATGGGAGCGGTCGTCTCTACGGACAGGGCTTGACGGCACGTCGGAATCAGTCGCTCGTCGGCAGGCTCAGAATCCACGGCAACACCCTTGCCAGCGGCCCCTGGGGGCTCAGCGGGAAAGTACTTGCCGGGGCCTGATTTCCTCCATTTGTTTTGCTCTGTTGATGGTTCGACGGATGGTTGAGTTAACCGAAGCAAAAAAGTACTTGGTTCCACAGGTAGCTTGAATGCTGCGCGCTTTGATAGGTAATCGACGATGTCGTTCTCCGCTCAGGGAACGTGCTCCGCTTGTATACCATCAAAGTGCTCCTCCAGCTTCCTCACCTCATCTACGTATGCCTACATCAACGGGTCTGATAATCTTTGTTAACTTGTCTGACAACAAGCTGTGAATCACCCCTGACGATGAGCTTCTTGACCCCGAGGTTCGCCGCGATCCTGAGGCCGGCAAGAAACCCCACATACTCAGCAGTGTTGTTGGTGGACATCTCCCTGGGAAAGTGCATCTGGATTACATACTTGAGGTGCTCTCCAGTGGGTGCGATGAGCAGCACACCAGCACCGGCGCCTTGCAGCAAGAAAGCCCCTTCAAAGTACATGATCCAGTTGTGACTTTCTTCCTTGCCGGGGAGGGTGGTCTCCTGGATTTCCTCATCATACGTTGAGGTCCATTCTGCAATGAACTCTGCCAAGACTCTGCTCTGGATTGTCGAAGTACTTTCAAACATCATACCAAAGCTCGAAAGCTCCAAGGCCCACTCCCCAATCCTTCCGGTTGCGTCTGGGTTGTGAAGTATCCGTCGTAATGGGAGGCGGGTGATGACGATGATTTCATGTGCTTGAAAGTAGTGATGCAGCTTCCTCGAGGCCATAAGGAGGCCGAAGAGCAATTTCTGCACACCAGAGTACCTTGACCTAGCCCCCTGCAGGAGGGAGCTTGCTACCTCTTGAGCACTACGTTGGATTTCCCCGAAGAGGAAGGGATGATGTAGCAAAGTAGCGTAAGTATTTCCCTCAGTTTTTGAGAACCAAGGTATCAATCTAGTAGGAGGCTACGCTCGAGTCCCTCGTACCTACACAAAAACAATAGCTCAATGCAACCAATGTGCTTAGGGGTTGTCAATCCCTTCACGGTCACTTACGAAAGTGAGATCTGATAGAGATGATAACTAATATTCTTGGTATTTTTGGTATAAATATGCAAAGTAAATAAAGTAAAAGCAAAGTAAAAGCAAAGCAATAATAAAGTGATGGAGATTGATATGATGAGAAAGAGACCCGGGGGCCATAGGTTTCACTAGTGGCTTCTCTCGAGAGCATAAGTATTCTACGGTGGGTGAACAAATTACTGTTGAGCAATTGACAGAATTGAGCATAGTTATGAGAATATCTAGGTATGATCATGTATATAGGCATCACGTCCGAGACAAGTAGACCGAAACGATTCTGCATCTACTACTATTACTCCACTCATCGACCGCTATCCAGCATGCATCTAGAGTATTAAGTTAAAAACAGAGTAACGCCTTAAGCAAGATGACATGATGTAGAGGGATAGTTTCATGCAATATGATAAAAACCCATCTTGTTATCCTCGATGGCAACAATACAATACGTGCCTTGCTGCCCCTTCTGTCACTGGGAAAGGACACCGCAAGATCGAACCCAAAGCTAAGCACTTCTCCCATGGCAAGAACAACCAATCTAGTAGGCCAAACCAAACTGATAATTCGAAGAGACTTGCAAAGATAACCAATCATACATAAAAGAATTCAGAGAAGATTCAAATATTATTCATAGATAGACTTGATCATAAACCCACAATTCATCTCTCAACAAACATACCGCAAAAAGAAGATTACATCGAATAGATCTCCACAAGAGATAGGGAGAACATTGTATTGAGATCCAAAAAGAGAGAAGAAGCCATCTAGCTACTAGCTATGGACCTGTAGGTCTGAAGTAAACTACTCACACTTCATCGGAGGGGCTTGGATGATGATGTAGAAGCCCTCCGTGATCGATGCCCCCTCCGGCGGAGCTCCGGAACAGGCCCCAAGATGGGATCTCGTGGATATAGAAAGTTGCGGCGGTGGAATTAGGTTTTTGGCTCTGTCCTCGATCGTTTGGGGGTACGTGGATATATATAGGAGGAAGAAGTACGTCAGTGGAGCTTCGAGGGGCCCACGAGGCCTCGTGGCTTCCTTGACGGAGGGTTCAAGTCTCCTGGATCTTATCTGATGAGAAAATCACGTTTCCGAAGGTTTCATTCTGTTTAGACTCCGTTTGATATTCCTTTTCTTCGAAACCCTAAAACAGGCAAAAAACAACAATTCTGGGCTGGGCCTCCGGTTAATAGGTTAGTCCCAAAAATAATATAAAAGTGGAAAATAAAGCCCAATAATGTCTAAAATAGTAGATAATATAACATGGAGCAATCAAAAATTATTGATACGTTGGAGACGTATCAAGCATCCCCAAGCTTAGTTCCTGCTCATCCTCGAGTAGGTAAATGATAAAAACAGAATTTTTGATGCGGAGTGCTACTTGGCATAATTTTAATGTAATTCTTCTTAATTGTGGTATGAATATTCAGATCCGAAAGATTCAAGACAAATGTTCATATTGACATAAAAACGATAATACTTCAAGCATACTAACTAAGCAATTATGTCTTCTCAAAATAACATGGCCAAAGAAAGTTCATCCCTACAAAATCATATAGTTTAGTCATGTTTCATTTTTGTCACACAAGAATGCTATCATCATGCACAACCCCGATGACAAGCCAAGCAATTGTTTCATACTTAAGTAATCTCAAACCTATAAACTTTCACGCAATATATGAGCGTGAGCCATGGACATAGCACTATGGGTGGAATAGAGTATAATGAGGGGGGTTATGTGGAGAAGACAAAAAAGGAGAAAGTCTCACATCAACGAGGCTAATCAATGGGCTATGGAGATGCTCACCGATTGATGTTAATGCAAGGAGTAGGGATTGCCATGCAACAGATGCACTAGAGCTATAAATGTATGAAAGCTCAACAAAAGAAACTGGTGGGTGTGCATCCAACTTGCTTGCTCACGAAGACCTAGGGAACTTGAAGAGGCCCATTGTTGGAATATACAAGCCAAGTTCTATAATGAAAAATTCCCACTAGTATATGAAAGTGATAACATGAGAGACTCTCTACTATGAAGATCATGGTGCTACTTTGAAGCACAAGTGTGGTAAAAGGATAGTAACATTGTCCCTTCTCTCTTTTTCTCTCATTTTTTGGGGCCTTCTCTTTTTTATGGCATTTATCTTCTTTTTTGGGCCTTCTTTTTTTATGGTCTTTCTCTTTTTTTATTCCTCACTTGGGACAATCTTCTAATAATGATGATCATCACACTTCTATTTATTTACAACTCAATGATTACAACTCGATACTAGAACAAAGATGACTCTATGTGAATGCCTCCGGTGGTGTACCGGGATATGCAATGAACCAAGAGTGACATGTATGAAAGAATTATGAACGGTGGCTATGCCACAAATACTATGTCAACTACATGATCATGCTAAGAAATATGACAATGATGAATGTGTCATGATGAACGGAATGATGGAAAGTTGCATGGCAATATATCTTGGAATGGCTATGGAAATGCCATAATAGGTAGGTATGGTGGCTGTTTTGAGGAAGATATAAGGAGGTTTATGTGTGAAAGAGCGTATCATATCACAGGGTTTGGATGCACCGGTGAAGTTTGCGCCAACTCTCAATGTGAGAAAGGGCAATGCACGGTACCGAAGAGGCTAGCAAGGATGGAAGGGTGAGAGTGCGTATAATCCATGGACTCAACATTAGTCATAAAGAACTCACATACTTATGGCAAAAATCTACAAGTCATCAAAAACCTCAGCACTACGCGCATGCTCCTAGGGGGGTAGATTGGTAGGAAAATACCATCGCTCGTCCCCGACCGCCACTCATAAGGAAGACAATCAAATAACACCTCATGTTTCAAATTTGTTGCATAACGTTTACCATACGTGCATGCTACGGGACTTGCAAACCTCAATGCAAGTATTTCTCAATTTCACAACTACTCAACTAGCATGACTTTGATATTATTACCTCCATATCTCAAAACAATCATCAAGCATCAAACTTTTCTTAGTATTCAACACACTCATACAAAAGTTTTATTATTAATCTTGCATACCAAGCATATTAGGATTTTAAGCAAATTACCAGGCTATTAAGACTCTCAAAATAATCTAAGTGAAGCATGAGAGATCAATATTTTCTATAAAACAAATCCACAACCGTGCTCTAAAAGATATAAGTGAAGCACTAGAGCAAAACTATAAAGCTAAAAAGATATAAGTGAAGCACATAGAGTATTCTGTCAAATTACAAATCATGTATGGCTCACTCAAAAGGTGTGTACAGCAAGGATGATTGTGGTAAACTAACAAGCAAAGACTCAAATCATAAAAGACGCTCCAAGCAAAACACATATCATGTGGTGAATAAAAATATAGCTCCAAGTAAAGTTACCGATAGAAGTAGACGAAAGAGGGGATGCCTTCCGGGGCATCCCCAAGCTTTGGCTTTTAGGTGTCCTTAGATTATCTTGGGGTGCCATGGGCATCCCCAAGCTTAGGCTCTTGCCACTTCTTGTTCCATAATCCATCAAATCTTTACCCAAAACTTGAAAACTTCACAACACAAAACTTAAAGTAGAAAACTCGTGAGCTCCATTAGCGAAAGAAAACAAAAGACCACTTCAAGGTAATGTAATGAACTCATTATTTATTTATATTGGTGTTATACCTACTGTATTCCAACTTCTCTATGGATTATAAAATATTTTACTAGCCATAGATTCATCAAAATAAGCAAACAACACACGAAAAACAGAATCTGTCAAAAACAGAACAGTCTGTAGTAATCTGTAGCTAGCGCAATATATGGAACCCCAAAAATTATAAAATAAATTTCTGGACGTGAGGAATTTATCTATTAATCATCTTAAAAAAGAATTAACTAAATATCACTTTACAAATAAAAATGACAGCAGTTCTCGTGAGCGCTAAAGTTTCTGTTTTTTACAGCAAGTTCAACAAGACTTTCCCCAAGTCTTCCCAACGCTTCTACTTGGCACAAACACTAATTAAACACAAAAAACACAAACAAAACAGAGGCTAAATAATTTATTTATACTAAACAGGAGCAAAAAGCAAGGAATAAAAATAAAAATGGGTTGCCTCCCCACAAGCGCTATCGTTTAACGCCCCTAGCTAGGCATAACAAGCAAGAATAGATCTAGGTATTGCCATCTTTGGTAGGCAATCCATAAGTGTCTCTCATGATAGATTCATATGGTAATTTTATTTTCTTTCTAGGGAAGTGTTCCATGCCCTTTTTTAATGGAAATTGAAATCTAATATTCCCTTCCTTCATATCAATAATTGCACCAACCGTTCTAAGGAAAGGTCTACCGAGAATAATAGGGCAAGAAGGATTGCAATCTATATCAAGAACGATAAAATCTACGGGCACATAATTCCTATTTGCAACAATAAGAACATCATTAATTCTTCCCATAGGTTTCTTAATAGTGGAATCCACAAGATGCAAGTTTAGAGAGCAATCATCAAAATCACGGAAATCTAGTAAATCACACAAAGTTTTGGGAATAGTAGAGACACTAGCACCCAAATCACACAAAGCATAAAACTCATAATTTTTAATTTTAATTTTATTAGTTGGTTCCCACTCATCATAAAGTTTTCTAGGGATAGAAACTTCCAATTCAAGTTTTTTTCATAAGATTGCATCAAGGCATCAACGATATGTTTAGTAAATGCTTTATTTTGACTATAAGCATGAGGAGATTTTAGCACGGATTGCAACAAGGAAATACAATCAATCAAAGAGCAATTTTCATAGTTAAATTCCTTGAAATCCATAATAGTGGGTTTAGCAACATCTAGGGTTTTAATTTCTTCATTCCCACTTTTATCAAATTTAGCATCAAGATCAACAAATTCTGAATTCTTAGAACGCCTTCTAGGTAAAGGTGGATCATATTCAGTCCCATCATTATCAAGATTCATATTGCAAAACAAAGATTTAATAGGGGACACATCAATAACTTTTAGATCTTCATCATTATTTTCATAGGAATCCGATTTAGCAGCCATCTTATTGACTAAGGTAGCTTGCATATCCGAAATTTCAGCAATTAATTTTTCAAGATGGGCAATTTGGGATCTTATACCATCAAATTCTTTAGACATATCATCGAGCTCTTTATTCATATAATTCATGAAATTTTTTTGTTCCTTAAGCTCATTTCTAAAGAAATTATTATGCTCAAATTGTAAAACCATAAACTTCCTGACGTTGTTTTCGATCTCCTCTAACCTTTTAAGGTGAAGATCACCAAATCTAGGTAGAGCCATCGCGACAAACAAGCAATCCAACACACGAGCAAACAAAAAGCAAACAGGCAAAAAAGGCAAATAGAGAGGAAGGAGAGAGAGAGAGGGCGAATAAAACAGCAAGGGTGAAGTGGGGGAGAGGAAAACGAGAGGCAAATGGTAAATAATGTAATGCGGGAGATACGGATTGTGATGGGTACTTGGTATGTTGACTTTTGCGCAGACTCCCCGGCAACGGCGCCAGAAATTCTTCTTGCTACCTCTAGAGCACTGCGTTGGATTTCCCCGAAGAGGAAGGGATGATGCAGCAAAGTAGCGTAAGTATTTCCCTCAGTTTTTGAGAACCAAGGTATCAATCCAGTAGGAGGCTACGCTCGAGTCCCTTGTACCTACACAAAAACAATAGCTCAATGCAACCAACACGCTTAGGGGTTGTCAATCCCTTCACGGTCACTTACGAAAGTGAGATCTGATAGAGATGATAAATAATATTTTTGGTATAAAGATGCAAAGTAAATAAAGTAAAAGCAAAGTAAAAGCAAAGCAATAATAAAGTGATGGAGATTGATATGATGAGAAAGAGACCCGGGGGCCATAGGTTTCACTAGTGGCTTCTCTCAAGAGCATAAGTATTCTACGGTGGGTGAACAAATTACTGTTGAGCAATTGACAGAATTGAGCATAGTTATTAGAATATCTAGGTATGATCATGTATATAGGCATCACGTCCGAGACAAGTAGACCGAAACGATTCTGCATCTACTACTATTACTCCACTCATCGACCGCTATCCAGCATGCATCTGGAGTATTAAGTTAAAAACAGAGTAACGCCTTAAGCAAGATGACATGATGTAGAGGGATAGTTTCATGCAATATGATAAAAACCCCATCTTGTTATCCTCGATGGCAACAATACAATATGTGCCTTGCTGCCCCTTCTGTCACTAGGAAAGTACACCGCAAGATTGAACCCAAAGCTAAGCACTTCTCCCATGGCAAGAACAACCAATCTAGTAGGCCAAACCAAACTGATAATTCGAAGAGACTTGCAAAGATAACCAATCATACATAAAAGAATTCACAGAAGATTCAAATATTATTCATAGATAGACTTGATCATAAACCCACAATTCATCGGTCTCAACAAACACACCGCAAAAAGAAGATTACATCGAATAGATCTCCACAAGAGAGGGGGGAGAACATTGTATTGAGATTCAAAAAGAGAGAAGAAGCCATCTAGCTATTAGCTATGGACCCGTAGGTCTGAAGTAAACTACTCACACTTCATCAGAGGGGCTTGGATGATGATGTAGAAGCCCTTCGTGAAAGCCCCTCTCATGCCATCCTCCTTGAAGGACACCCTCTTGGTCTCTAGTGGTGCAGCTCTGGATTTCTTGCTCTTACCGGTGGAGTTCTCTGGCACGTCCTCGACGGTAGCACAACACTCCAAAGAAGTGCGCTTGCCGGAGTGGGTGCGAGAGGTCTTGCCGGTATTCTTCTTCCCTCCCGGGGCTTCAGTGGCAGGAGCAAGTGCCTTGGCGGCAGCTGCTGCAACTATTCTCGGTAGAGTTGGTCAGCGCAGATCAGCGTGAACTTCTTGTTGGAGGGGACGATGATGATGGTCATCGGCCCAGGCATCTTCAGTGTGTTGTAGGCGTAGTGCGAGGCCGCCATGAACTTGGCTAGTGTCGGGCGGCCGAGGATCCCGTTGTAGGGCAAGGGGATTTCGGCTACATTGAAGACAATCCTCTCCATCCTGTAGTTCAAATCGCCTCCAAACGTCACAGGCAATGTGACCTTCCCCTTCATCTGGCTCCTTCCCGGGTTGACCCCTTGAAACATACCCGTTTCCTCGAGGTATCCATCAGGAATTTGCAGCCTTTTGATCACAACAGGTGAGATCAAGTTCAAACTAGCCCCGCCGTCAACCAGCATCTTGTTCACCTTGAGGTTGTGTATCGTTGGTGAGACCAACAACGGCAAACACCCGACCGCAGTTGTGCGGTCAGGGTGGTCCTTGGCGTCAAAGATGAGGGGCGTGCTGGACCACTTCAGTGGCTTCTGAGCGTCGAACGAGGGCTCCTCTGCTGTGATTTCACGCGCCCACTGTTTGAGCTGGCGATGAGAAGTATGCAGAAAGGTGCCACCATCGATGCACATGGCCTCCATAGCCTTCTGGAACTCATGCTCACCGGACTCGTCGTCCTCGTCATGATCATCATCTTCCTGCTTCTTGTCGCGGCCCCGAGCGGGCCTCTCTTGCTGATTATCCTTGCCACAGCGACCTCCTTGGCCGCCACGCTTCTTGCCTGATCCTTCAGCTCCATCTTGGCCCTTCTCCTTGTCCCGCCTCTCATACTCGGCTTTTTTCTTTTCAGCAAGCAGCTCGACTTGTCGGCAGTTCTGGAGGTTGTGGCCTTTGGTGCGATGGATCTTGCAGTACTGCTTGTCGGAGCCCCCTGGCTTGTCGGTAGCTGCCAAGGCCCAGCAAGCGGCACACCCGGTAATCTCCTTACCGGGGTTGTCTGCCTTGGCCTTCTTGGCGGCGCCGGTGTCGTCGGATCCCTCGGCGGCAAGCACGGTCTTGCCCTTGCGCTTCCTTTTGCGACGTCGACCCTTCTTCGTCGGGGCAGCGGTGTCTTCGTCGGTAGAGTCGGTTTCCGTGCTGGTGTCTTTGCTGGGGTACTTCCTCCCCTCTTCTGCCGGAGCGCATCTATCGGCCAGAACGTAAAGTTCGGCCACATCCTTGACCTTGTTCATTGCCAGCTCTTCACGCATCTTGCGGTTGCGCACATTCTGATGGAATGTGCTGATCACGACGGCAGGGTGAACATCTGGGATGTTGTATTGCACTCGGCTGAACCTCTATATGTACTTGCGTAGGTTTTCACCTTCCTTTTGGGGAATGATATGCAAATCACTCGCCTGGCCATGAGCTTGGTGGCCTCCAGTGAAGGCACCAACGAACTCATGACACAGGTCCGACCAAGAAGAAAGGAATCCACCGGCAAGTGCATCAACCAAGACATGACATTGGGTTCCAGGGCTAACGGGAAGTAATTGGCAAGCACCTTATGGTCGCGAGCCCCAGCGGCTTGCATCACGATGGTGTAGATGCTGAGGAACTCCGATGGGTGAGTCTTGCCATTGTACTTCTCGCCGACATCGGGCTTGAACGTGCGGTGGGACGGCCACTGGAACTGCCGCAGCTCACGGGTAAAGGCGGGGCAGCCCACCTCGTAAGGTAGGCCACCGGAGCTTCCCGACGCTAGGCGGTCCATGGCGGCTCCCTGCCCGCCTATCTGACTGGTGGCGTGTATCGCGCCGGCGCTCGATGGTGGTTCGAGCGTCTTCATGGGCTCGCTCCCAAAGAACCTGGCGTAGCTCGTGGTGGGTCCATGGGTCGGACGATGCTATGGAAATGTTATCACAAGCGTCATCATGACGAACCAACATCCGCGGTGGCTGGTGTGGAGGAGGAGAGTGCACCATGGACGCGGCGCCTCCGGCCCCTCCACCGCTAGCGTGTAGTGGCTTGATGGAGCGCTAGCCTGAGGGCCCCACCGACCGTGGCTCATCTTTGTTGGCGACGCCGACGAGGCTCCGGATAGTGGCTCTCCACTCATCGAGCTTCTCCGCAGCAGGAGGGAAGTCGAGGAGCAGCTGTGCGCGCGCCAAAGCTTCTGCTTGCGTGGGTGGCGGCGAAAGCTGCATTGACCGTGGCGCGCTTCGACTTCTAACCATGTTAGAAGGAGCTCTGTCACGGCCCGGTGGTTGTGTGCCATTTTCGCCAGCACTTCGGTGGGCATGCTGGCCTCCTTCGTCCCACAAAAGACGCACAGGACTCTTCCCACGGCGGTGTCCAGGGTCACCAGCGTGGTGTCACTGCTCGTCGCGCACAACCTAGGAAGAGCGCGCTGTGGGCGCCGGGGTGGGCGTCTTGGAGGTCGTCGTGCCGCCCGTGGGTGGCACGACGCCGCCCCCAGAGGGTCCCGCGCCACCTGCGGGGGGGGGGGGGAGGGCAGCTTCGTCTCTGGATTTTTCGGCGTGCGGCCCGTCGCCTTGCGCACGAACGATGCCGCTCGCCAGGCTCTGACTGCCAGAGCGATGTTGGTGCTCGTGGGCCGTGCCTCGGGTCCTGCCCGCGACTGACCCGCTGCTCGCCCACACCGGTACGGGCCGTCCGGCTCCTGACGAACCGACCGCCGTGGCCGCTTTCTTCTTGGGAGCCATGATGATGAAGAACCGCTAGGCTGACTACCAGACCGGATTTTCATGACTGCGCCCCCTACCTGGTGTGCCGAAGATGTTGGTGGAAACGACACCTATGGTATCACTGGGATCCCTTCTACGGTTGGCGAGCGCGAGGTTGTGCAAAGAGCGGGTCTGACAGGAAGCACACAGATCATTTACCCAGGTTCGGGCCGCGAATATGCGTAATACCCTAGTCCTACTTTGGTGGATGTATTTGAGTGTTCTTGTGTTCTTGAGCAAGCTATGGGGTGCAACTCGACCGAAAGAGCCGAATCCCCCTCCTGGTCGCCTCGGGCCTCCTTTTAAAGGAAAAAGGGGTTGCCACAGTGGCACACAGGAGGTGGAAAGGCCTACTGTCTATAAGCCTATCCACTGGGACCGTCGGACAAACGCATTTAATGTGCTGCTGACGTGCCCTCCTTGCTTTATCGGGGACGCCAAGGAAGCACGTCCCAGCCGTTGCTGCCTCGCCTGGCCTCGACAAGCGTCCGAGCTGATGAGGCATCACGACGCCACATTGGTTGGCTGCTGGGCTGGCGCGGTGGTGGAGCCTTCATGAAGGGTCGCATGCCGCCACACAGGTGCTTGCTGAGTCGGTGTAGAGGCCACCCGTCGCCACGCAGATGCCTGCCCAGCTGGTTGAGCTAGCAGCTGCTTGAAGACGATGGTGGAGTCTTGGCTGGCATGGGCCTGGCAGTGGCCCTGCTGATGCCCTCGGCAAGGGTCTTGCCGTGGCGTTGCAGTCGTCCCTGGCAAGGGTCTTGCCGGGGGTCTTTTGGATTTTCTCGGCTAGGATCCCGCCGAGGGTCGCCGTCTTCTGGTCCTCATCTGATCTCACATGTTTATGATCTTGAGAAAGATTTGCATGCCACCATAGAGGCGCCTCCCGAGCCTTGGTTCCAATGTAGTTGGTTGGGTTGGAGCCTGTGGGCTCAAGGGTGGCTTGCTCTGCTGGCATCGGGCAAGTTGCCCCGGCAAGGCTCTTGTCGGGGCCGCGGAGGCTCCCTCGGCAAGGATCTTGCCGGGGGAGTCCACCTCGCCCTCTTGCTCTCCTGCACTTCTGGTCTTGGTGTTGCCTTGGTTGTCTCGTGCTTCGGCTTCTCTCCAGCTTCCCTCCTCTGCCCTACTAAGTGTGGCCGTGGCGCGCGGCTCTGACTGCCCGTGCACAAGTAAAGGGGTCAAAAGAAGATCCCCTACTTTTGTACACCGACAAAGACCCTCATCGACGGCGGCGCAGGGCTCAGTGTCCTATCCGTCGAGACATTCGACAGCCTTCAAGTGCCCTATGATCAGCTATAGCCTACCAAGCCCTTCTTAGGAGTAACCGACGGCTCCACCACCCCGATAGGGCAAGTTCATCTCCCTGTCACCTTCGGCCAGCGCGACAACTACCACACCGAGCTCATCGACTTTGATGTCGCCCACATCCGTCTGCTGTACAATGCCATCCTCGGGTACCCAGCATTAGCCAAGTTCATGGCAGTGACCCACCATGGCTACAACGTCCTCAAGATGCCAAGAAGTGACGGAATCATCACAGTCCCCTACAAAGAAAGAGATGCGGTGTGCTCCCTCGAGCGCGCCTTCCAAGCCGCAGCAATCGAAGACCCTGACAGCGAGGGCACACAGTACCCTCCTGAGGCCACCCCCAAGAAGAAGAAGCAGCTACTTCGCACAGGGCCTCAGGGGGGCGGTGTCTCTAGCAGCACTGCCTCAGGATCAGCGCCCGCACCTGGGGCGCCTCCCTCCCTCGCATAGGAAGGCGCACCCGGCGCCCTCCTAGGGCGAGGCTCGGGGGCTCTCTTCTGGATGGCCTCAAACCTGGTCAACATCACGAGGGAGGCGCTCAGGCACCACGTGGAGGCATGCCTTGCGGCATGTTTCCCTTAGGAGGCCACCGGGCGAGGAGCGCCCGGCGCTCAGGAGTTCATCGTCAAAGCCACCCAGGAGCTTCAAGAAGCAAGGGCTATGCGCGGTGACTGCCGCCCACCCAGTGCAGTTCCCCATCCAAGCGAGGATGGCGGGATGCGAATCTGCATCAACATCCCAGGGCTCAATAGGGCCGCATCTCATGAGCGCTTCTGGCCTTCACGCGTTGGGTAATGTGAGGGTCCACCTCACAGCTATGTTCGCATGCCGTTTGGCCTGTCGAGCATGGCAGCCGCCTTCCAGCACAACCTACGGAGCATCCTAGCAACTCAGGAGGCCCGGCATCACGCGGTCCTGGCGGAGATGGAGACGGTCCTCAAGGAACCACCTGAGCCCCAGAGCCTCCCAAGGCTCAGGGTCTTGGCGGCTCATGAGGAGCGACTTCTTCAGCGCGCGCCTTCAGCTACCCCGACACTCCTTCGGCAACGAAACCAGGTGATATTTTCAAAGTTCATTCAGCTGGGAACGCCCCTCGGGCTGCATTATTCCTAGGTCTCATGGGCCTGTCCCTGCGGCGTGTATCCTTCCGCATTTTTAGCTTACCCTACTAGGGGCGCCCCTCGGGCTGCATCATCCCCAGGCCGCTCAGGTCTGTCCCAGTGGCACGTATCGTTCTCGCATCTATCTAAGCTAGCTGGTTCCCATGCATGAGTTATTTATAGTCATCACTTGCTTGATTGTTACTCGTCGCGGCCGCCCACGTCGCCGATCGGCCCCTTGCTCATCCCACAGTGGAAGGTACTCATGCTGGCACGACGCTTGTGCTCGGTTCCGTCCCAACAATGCTGAAAAATCTGAGTGGCCAAGCTCTGGCTCGTGGCACCCCCCCCCCTGCGCAAGTCACCTCGCCAGGCCCTCGGTGCCTTCATCTTCTTGCGGAACGACCAGTGGCAGGCCGGCAAGCGTGGTTGCAGTTGTATCCCTTCTTCGCGCTAACCTACAGGAACCTCCCGAGGGCGACAGCAGGAGGTACCGCGGGCTCCCTCTTTTCCCATGCAATTCGCTTATGTGTTAAAGGGGGGTTCCTGAGCATCGCGACTCAGGAGCTCTTACTGGCTCTCCAGCCCTCACCCCGTGGCCTTGACCACGACATCGCGACCTGGCATACCAGTGGCGACTGAGCTCGCTCGGGGGCCGGGACCCAAGGACGTAGAGCACACAGAAGAGCGTGGGAAAGAGGGGAGGCTCACACGGGCCTAACCTGGCTACATTATGGTCGTCGACGCATGGGTCTGGCGCTACACAAGGAATCAACTCTGGACTGCCAAGATAAGTTTCACACCCGAGTCGGCCGAGCGCTACGACATAAGATTCCCACCTCTTGCAACCCTGTTGTGGTGATGTCGCCTCCCTTTCCCACCTTAGGTAGCTGCTTGCGTGCTAAAGGAGACCTCTTGAGCATCGTGCCTCAGGAGCTCTAACTGGACCTCGGGCCGCTCACCTCCTGGCCTTGACCACGTCATCGCGACCTCGCATACCAGCGACGGCTGCAGCCTGCCTGGGGACCGGGACCTGTCGGCGTAGAGCACCAAGCTACCGCGAAATTGGAAAGGGGAGACTGAGCCGAAGCAGGACATGCATTCATAAATCTTCATAATAAGGACGATATCAACAAAAGGCATTACAAACTGAGGGAGTCTTGGATTAGGGGGTCTCCGGACAGCCGGACTATATCCTTTGGGCGGACTGTTGGACTATGAAGATACAATATTGAAGACTTCGTCTTGTGTCCGGATGGGACTCTACTTGGCGTGGAAGGCAAGCTAGGCAATACGGATATGTATATCTCCTCCTTTGTAATCGACCTTGTGTAACCCTAGCCCTTTCCGGTGTCTATATAAACTGTCTGGTTTTAGTCCGTAGGACAACAGACAATCATACCATAGGCTAGCTTTTAGGGTTTAGCCTCTCCGATCTTGTGGTAGATCTACTCTTGTACTACCCACATCATCAATATTAATCAAGCAGGACGTAGGGTTTTACCTCCATCAAGAGGGCCCGAACCTGGGTAAAACATTGTGTCCCCTGCCTCCTGTTACCATCCGCCTTAGACGCACAGTTCGGGACCCCCTACCCGAGATCCGCCGGTTTTGACACCGACGTTGGTGCTTTCGTTGAGAGTTCCTCTGGGTCGTCGCCGTTAGGCTTGATGGCTCCTGCAATCATCGATAGCTGTAAGTGCATCTAGTGCCACCCCTAGTTGGTTTTGGAGTATTGACGACAAACCTAGTTGAGGGACTGATGTGTTTGTGAGAATTGCAGGATAACACAGGTAGAAGTCCCTCATTGATTCGGTTTTCCTACCAGAGATGACCCCTAAAAATGTATGAAGACATTGATGTCAAAGGTGGTATATGAAGATATTCACATTGAAGACTATGACAAGAGAAGACATCGCATGAAGCCTATGGAGCTCAAAGACTTAGATATTTCGTAGTTCTTTTTCTTCTTTGTTGAGTCATAGGAACCACCGTACTGTTAAGTGGGGTCCAAGAGAACCAATCAGAATGACTGAAGTGATGCTTAACCAAAACCTATGTCTTCGAGTGAAGACTATGAGAGCGAAACTTGTCCAGAGTCGGACAAGTCAGCTTTGCTTGTAGCCCAAGTAAAGCTGTTGCGTGAGTTTGAAATCTGACCGTTGGAACACGTGTCAGTTCCTTAGTGACCCAGGGTCATTTCGGACAAATCAGGTCGGGTTGCCTAGTGGCTATAAATAGCCCACCCCCTACAACCATAAACGGTTGGCTGCTCAGAGTTAGAGTATGGCTTTTGTCATTTGAGAGCAACCCACCTCGAAGCCTTTGAGAGAGAATTCCTTGCGAGGATAAAGCCCTAACCACCCAGAGCCTAAGAGTGTTAGGCATCACTTAAGTCTTCTTGTCTGTGTGATCTGAAGACTTATTACACTTGAGGACTGTGAATCCTCCAGCCGGTTAGGCGTCGCGTTCTGAGCATCCAAGAGACATTGTGGATTGCCGGTGAACAAAGTCTGTGAAGGTTTGGGAGTCTACCTTGAAGACTTACCAGAGTGATTGGGCGAGGTCTGTGTGACCTTAGCTCAAGGGGAATACGGTGAGGACTGGGTGTCCTGAGCTGCGTTTTCAGGACTGGGTGTCCGGGACTGTGTGTCCTCAGGTTTAAATACCTAGCCGCCCTAACCAGACGTACAGTTGTCACAACAACTGGAACTGGTCCAACAAATCATTGTCTTCAACGAGTCACTGGTTTCATCCTTCCCTTCCCTTTACTTACTGTTACTCCTTGTGAAGTCATTGTATATTTGCACTATCTTTTGTCTTCACTGAGTGACTGTGTGTTCTGGTTGGCTTCATAACATCTTCCTACCTGATCCTTACTACATTGCTGCTATTAGTCATTGTGCTCTCACTCCATTGAATACTTGACTGTGGTTTGCCTAGTGTAGTCTACCTTCCGCTGCATGGTAATAGGTTTATTTCTATCGTTTGTCTTCGAAACTTCCATGTTTTGAAGACTTTCATAAAAATCGCCTATTCACCCCCTCTAGTCGATATAACGCACTTTCAATTGGTATCAGAGCAAGGTACTCCCTTGTTCTGTGTGATTCGGTTTAACCACCTGGAGTTTTAGCTATGTCGACTGCAGGGATAATCAAAGTCTCCGCTGCGTGCCCCGTCTTCGATGGAACTGAATATCCCTACTGGAAGAATAAGATGCGCATGCATCTTGAAGCCATGGACGTCGACCTATGGTATGTCGTCAAGAACGGCGTTCCCAAGGCTGGAGAAGGTGTCACTGCTGCTGACGTCAAGAAGTTCGTTCAACTGGACTCTACTGCCAAGAATATCATCTTTGGTCATCTGACCAAAGGACAGTATGGCCGCGTGAATGCTTTGGAAACATCTAAGCTAGTCTGGGACTGGCTCTCCAAGGTCAACGAAGGCGTCTCAACCCAGAGAGATCAGAGAATCAGTGTCCTTCGCAACCTCTTCAACCGCTTCAAGAGAAATGACAATGAGAATGTCCAGCTCACGTTTGATCGACTCACTGACATCACGGATGAGCTTCAAGCCCTTGGCGCTACTGAGATCACCAAGCATGAAGTCATCAAGACAATACTGAGATCACTTGACAGTTCGTTTGACACCCTAGCCCTGATGGTTCAAGAACGTCCTGATTTCAAGACACTCGATCCGTCTGACATACTTGAGAGGCTCAACACACATGAGTTTCAGCTTTCTGAGAAAAGAGATATCTACGGTCCAAACTATGGGCGAACTCGTGCCCTGAAAGCAAAAGCTGTCTCCTCATCTGAAGAAGAATCTGACAGCAGTTCTGATGATCCTGAAGACATTGGAAGGGAACTTGCTATGCTTGTGAAGAAGTTCCAAAAATTCACCAAGAAGAAAGGTTTCAGAAAGTCTTCACGATCAAGCTCAAGGAATGATGAAGCTTCTGCTCATGACTACAAGAAGAAAACATGTCACAAGTGCAAGAAACCTGGCCACTTCATCTCTGAGTGTCCTCAGTGGGACTATGAGAACAAAAAGAAGAAGAAGGGCAAGGAATATGACTCTGACGACAAGAAGAAGAAGAAGAAATACTCAAAGTCTTCTTCCAAGTCTTCCTCAAAGTCTTCATCACACAAGAAGTGCTCATCTGGCAAGGCACATGCGTTTGTTGGCAAGGAAATGGATTCAGAGGAGGAGTCCGCTTCTGAGGAGGCGGAGGTGGAGTCTGAGGAGGAGTCCGATTCTGGCGTCGCAAGTCTGGCTACAGCATACGTTGCCAAGTCCATCTTCAACACTGAAGACAATGACTTCATCACCGACACCGATGAAAATGACAAGGACTACTCCGCTCCCACCTACTGCTTCATGACACGCGGTGCCAAGGTAAACACACGCACTACTCACTATCAAACATCTAGTGACGATGACTCTGATTGTGGTTCAAAACCCAGCTACAAAACACTTGCTAAAATTGCAACTGAACAACAGAAAGCCATGGAACATATTCAAAAATTGTTAGACAAAAGCGATGATCTGTTAGGCGCTGAAATGAATCGATCTGAGTCCTTAATTGAAGACATAAAAAATCTTCACGTTAAGTATGAGGAACTTGAAAGTCGTCATGAAATGCTCTCAACAACTCATGAAAAGCTTTCCTATGATTATCTTCAAAGGAAGCAAGATCTTGAGAAATTGAGAGCGGCTCATGAAGATCTTCAAAAGGAAAATGAGTCACTTCACGCCAAACAGATCAGTTCCGCTCAGGAAGGATTTGAACCACCATGTCTTAAATGCATTGAGCGTGATAATACTACTTCTGTTGTTGAATGTTCTACTGCTGCTACTGTTGCAATATCTTCAACTATTGATGTGGAAACTAACCCCTCTGCTGAGGATACCACAGCTATTGCTGATGAGAATGCTAGGTTGAAGACATTGCTTGAAACAGGGATGTACAAAAGTCTTAAAGGGCATTAGACACTATGTGATGTCCTCAAAAAGCAGATCTTGAACTGAAACCCGAGGAAAGAGGGTGTTGGGTTCGTAAGGAAAATGAATGCTGATGGCTCTTACTGGAAACCTGAGTAGTACCCCAAAACCACATGGGTTGCTGCAAAGGAATCTTCAGCAGATCCATCCACTCTATCTGGCTTCACTTGTGCAAACCCCATTGTCATTGATGAATCCTTTGATGCAAACTATAAACTGTTTAAGAATCAGAATGGTGAAGTGTTTGCCAGGTACATTGGTACTAACTGCAGGAATGGACCGCCTATGAAGAAGATCTGGGTTCCGAAAAAGTGCCTGGAGAATCTTCCTGTGAATGTCATCATGACACCACACGTGAAGAAGACAAACCCCAGACCACAGGCTTCATACGGTCCAAAGGCTTCATACAGACAGAGGACTCACCTGAGTCGCACTAACGCAAATGTTTTGCAGGGAAACCATGCTCAGGCCTATGAATATGAGTGCGGTTCATCAAACCGCCATGTTCATAAGACCAAGAACTATTCTACTTATTATTATGAGTACTATTGTCCGCCTGCAAGACTGTTTGCTAGGGCTCCAAAGCCAAAGTTCTCAGATGCTGCACTTAGACTTATTGCTTCTAAGCCACCCTTGAAGATGTGGGTGGCTAAGAAAGCTTAACTCTCTTTTGCAGGGAAAGGTCT
This sequence comes from Triticum urartu, assembly GCF_003073215.2. Classification (NCBI taxonomy): domain Eukaryota; kingdom Viridiplantae; phylum Streptophyta; class Magnoliopsida; order Poales; family Poaceae; genus Triticum; species Triticum urartu. The sequence goes on from NC_053026.1 coordinate 334,352,010, forward strand.
CCAGCAGAAAACCAAAATCGTCTGACGCTATTGCTGGGGACCTTAAACATCTTGTAGGGCTCAAGATCAAATGCCCGAATGGTCTTACTATGTACTTCATTCCTGAATCGCTTGCTACTCTCCCTATTAGTCCTAATCTGGATCTAAGCTTTCATAACCCACTGGTTCGTCAAATGTTTTTGCTTCACAACTCTCTTCGTGAAGCCTATCCCCCTAACTACACTGTAGGGTATGACACCAGTGTCTTCAGAATGGATTATTGATAGTGGGTGTACCAATCACATGATTGGCAAAAGAAGCCTTCTTATGGACTCAACCTTACGTCCATCCGACAAGAGTCACATCACATTTGCTGACACTGGTAAAAGTAAGGTATTGGGTCTAGGTAGAGTTGCAATCTCAAAGGATCAACACATGGATAAAGTCATGCTTGTTGAATCCCTTGGCTTCAACTTAATGTCCGTCTCAATGCTTTGCGATTTGAACATGATTGTAATGTTTGGAAAATATCGCTGCCTCGTTCTAATGGAATCTGACAAGTCTCTAGTGTTTGAAGGGTATAGGAAAGATGATTTGTACGTGGTAGATTTCTCAGCAGGACCACAGCTTGCCGTATGTCTTCTAGCAAAAGCTTCAGAATGCTGGCTCTGGCATCGGAGACTAGGGCATGCTAGCATGAGGAACCTCCACACCCTTGCAAAGAAGAAGCATGTCATAGGCATCGAGGGCGTCAAGTTCAAGAAAGATCACTTATGCGGTGCCTGTGAAGCAGGAAAGATGACGAGGGCCAAACATCCCTCGAAGACAATCATGACAACCACTCGACCCTTCGAACTGCTCCACATGGATCTTTTCGGTCCCACTCATTACTCAACTCTTACTACTACTTCTTGTCTCTATGGCTTTGTCATTGTTGATGATTATTCTAGATATACTTGGGTGCACATAATCCTCTACAAGACTGAAGTGCAGGATGTCTTCAGACGCTTCGCCAATCGAACAATGAACAATTATGGCACCAAGATAAAGCACACCAGAAGTGACAATGTCACTGAATTCAAGAACACTGGCCTTGATACATATCTTGATACTTTGGGCATCACACATGAATTCTCAGCTCCGTACACGCCATAGCAGAATGGCGTCGTCAAACGCAAGAACAGAACACTCATAGAGATTGCCAGAATGATGCTAGATGAATACAAGACTCCAAGAAAATTCTGGCCTGAAGCCATTGATACTGCATGCCATACAATCAATCGTGTTTATCTTCACAAGCTTCTGAACAAGACATCTTATGAGCTCCTTACTGGCAAGAAGCCAAATGTCAGTTATTCAGAGTATTTCGCGCCAGGTGCTGGATCAAGGATCCACATCACACTTCAAAATTTGCACCAAAAGCACATGAGGATTTTATGCTTGGATATGGAAAGGATTCGCACTCCTACAGAGTCTTCAATCTCTTTCATTATAAAGTGGTTGAAACAGTGGATGTGCGGTTTGATGAGACTAATGGTTCACAAAGAGAGCACCTCCCAAATGTGCTAGATGAAGTTCCATCCAGCGAATCAATCAAGCTAATGGGAACTGGAGAAATCATACCCTCTGAAGCTCAACCTGAAGAGGAACTTATCATCTCCGCACCTGATCAACCTGAAGACAATGCTCAGCCTGAAGACAATCCCACTAACAATGACAATGATCAGCAAGAGCAAAACCTTCGCCTTGTACATCCTCGTGTTGCCAATGAAGTGCAGATTGAGAGATAATTGATAGCATCAATGCCCCTGGTCCGCTCACTCATTCAAGGGCAACTCAGCTAGCAAATTTCTGTGGGCACTTCGCATTTGTCTCAATAACATAACCCAAGAAAGTTGAAGAAGCCTTCATGGAACCTGAATGGATTCAAGCTATGCAAGAAGAGCTTCAACAGTTTGAGCTGAATAATGTATGGGAACTGGTTAAGCGTCCTGATCCTCCGAAGCACAACATAATAGGCACCAAATGGATATACCGCAACAAGCAAGATGAGCATGGTCAAGTTGTCAGAAACAAAGCTCGTCTCGTTGCTCAAGAATATACTCAAGTGGAAGGCATTGACTTCGATGAAACATTTGCTCCTGTGGCTAGACTGGAAGCCATACGCATACTGCTAGCCTATGCAAATCATCATAACATACTTCTATATCAAATGGATGTGAAGAGCGCCTTTCTCAATGGCAAGATTGAAGAAGAAGTGTATGTTGCACAACCGCCTGGCTTTGAAGATCCAAAACATCCTGACATGGTATACAAGCTCAACAAGGCACTGTATGGCCTCAAACAAGCCCCTCGGGCTTGGTATGACACACTCAAATACTTCCTGAAGAGCAAAGGCTTCATACCTGGTTCCCTCGACCCTACTCTCTTCACGAAGACATATGATGGTGAACTGTTTGTGTGCCAAATATATGTGGATGACATCATCTTCGGCTGCACCAATCAGAAGTACAGTGAAGAGTTTGGATATATGATGCAAGAGCAATATCAGATGTCCATGATGGGAGAGCTGAAGTTCTTCCTCGGTCTTCAAATACGACAGCAACGCAACGGCATCTTCATATCTCAAGAGAAGTATCTCAAAGATTGCCTGAAGAAGTTCGGTATGCAAGACTGCAAAGGCTTCACGACGCCAATGCCAGCCAAACATCATCTGGGTCCCGACGACAATGGTAAAGAGTTCAATCAAAAGGTATACCGCTCCATGATTGGTTCTTCACTTTATCTATGTGCATCTAGGCCAGATATTATGCTTAGTGTTTGCATGTGTGCTCGATTCCAAGCGGCAACAAAGGAGTCGCATCACTTAGCTGTGAAGCGAATTCTTCGATATTTGGCTCTCACCCCAACTCTAGGATTATGCTATCCAAAGGGCTCAGAGTTTGATCTGGTTGGATTCTCGGATGCTGATTATGCTGGTGACAAAGTGGATCACAAGTCTACATCAGGCACATGTCACTTTCTGGGACGATCACTTGTATGTTGGTCTTCAAAGAAGCAGAACTGTGTATCTCTCTCCACTGCTGAATCTGAATACATTGCTGCTGGATCTTGCTGCGCTCAGCTTCTGTGGACGAAGCAAACACTCAAGGACCATGGCATTCATCTGAAGCAAGTGCCACTCTACTGCGACAACGAAAGCGCCATCAAGATTGCCAACAACCCAGTTCAGGACTCGAAGACAAAGCAAATTGAAATTCATCATCACTTTCCCATAGATCATGTTGTGAAGGAAGATATTGATATCATACACGTCAACACTGAAGAGCAATTGGCAGATATCTTCACCAAGCCCTTGGATGAGAAGAGATTTTGCAAGTTACGGTGTGAGCTAAATATCCTGGAATCCTCAAATGTCCTGTGATCAGGCACACATCCTATCACTTATGCATATTGATGACTTAGATGTGCAACACATGAAGTAAGGTATATCTTCAATCAATGAAGACATACATTCTAAGTGTGAATACATTAATGTGGAATTTGACTTCGGAACGCCACGATAATTGTGCGCCGTGTCTGGGTCTAATACTTCCTATACGGTGGGTAACGCCACCACCAAAGGTTCTGTTCGAAGTGTTTCACTTATGGCATTACATTTGCTATGTCTTCACATTTGGTTTGGCTTAAATTTCAACATGTCTTCATGATTATCTTCTCTATGTTGAATATATATATACTAGTGTTCTGTCCTCTACAACATTCACTTATAGCTATGTCTCCATGTTGAGTCTTTTGAACTAAGTGAATGTGATCGGACCCTAACCTCTCTATGCTCTCTATCTCAAACTCCATCTCTCCAAGTCATATGCATTCTATTGAAACTGTCGAATGTCTTCTCTGCGTCCTTGTCAGCAGAAGATACAGAGACAAACATTAAGTCAGTTTTCAATGCTCATTCCTTCACCTGAAACCCGGAGAAGTGGGAACGACCACCTGACAATCCAGGCATGCGTGGGACGTGGAACAACCCCTGATATGCTGCATGATGGCCACGTGTTCCTCAGATGTAAATCGCCAGGGGCACCTGTGTAATAACGCAGGGCCACCCCTGTACCTATAAATACACACCTCACAGCAGTCATTATCTCTTCTTCCACTCTCGCACGAACCCTAGCGCCACCGCTAGCCCTCGACGACGCCGGCGACGAAGCGCTTCGCTGCCGCAACCTCTCCGACGCCGTCTTCACGCCGACCGCGGGCATCGTCTTCTCCGCCGTCGTCGTAGGTGTCCTCCGTCGCCAAGTTAGGGCACGGACGATCGAACTGCTCGGCCTCCTCTTCCACTCCGTCTAGCGGTTCTTCGTGTGGTAAATAAAACTTCCTTTTTACAGCCCCCTTGATCCTATAGCTTCGTCACTTTCTACCACAAGCAGTTTCTGTTCACACAAGTTGGATCTCTTACATACTGCATCTCATAATATGCCTAGTATATTCACTTGTATTTCACAAAGTAGTTAGATTCCTCACTTGTACTGATCCATGGATTCGTACAAATCTGGAGCCAACTCCTTATCTATGAGTGAATGTCTTCGCACGATGAGGTCAATGTCTTCTAAACTGATTTATCTTCAAAATCTTCTGAGAATGCATATGACCTCTTCCCCTTCCCTCGCACCTTAATGCTGTCACAGGAACATGTCCGTGGGAGAATCCCTTGGTTCTCATAGTCTGCATTCATTTGCAGAATACTTACAGCATCACATAAATTCTCCCGAAGCCAGTTCCTGCTTGTCCAGCAAGCGAAAACCTTTGAAGCCTTTGAACGTATTGAAGCCTTTCAGTTTAAAGTTCATGGCTTCAGAGAAATCAGCAAGGAAGGGTGGCAGAAAGCGTCGAGGAGAAACATCAAGAGATCTTCCCGATGACCTCTCAGAGCTGTACAAGACAGATCCTGAAGAGGATTACAATCAGCGCAAGACACGAATCCAATGGATTCGACGCTATTGGGTAGGACAGTGGTTCAAGTACAGATTTGTGACAAAGGAATATGCTGAAAAGAATGCCATCAAGCGACCATGGGGAGACATACTCTACAAAAATATTCCACCCAGGACCAGAGATGAAGCCATTGAACAAGGCTTCTATCCCTGCATGGTCCGTGGACCACAGCCTGCGGATGCTGACCCATCGTCACTGCTATGGTGTCGTGACGACAATCTATTTAAGCGCAACTTCCAGTTTGCCCAGAACTCAGCGAAGCAGAACAAGAAGTCTTTGGGATTAGATTTCAACCATGGTCCCTCTGCTCCCCGTGCCGATGGAACTCGCGAAGCTGAACCCAATCTTCTTGGGCCCTTCTACAACCTTGAAGGTCTCATCACCCACATAGTGGTTCAAGGGACCGCCGTAAATGAGCCTGCAGATGACGCTGACTCAGATGAAGCGCCTGCAGCGCCGAAGCCAAAGAACTGAAGCAGCGCAAAGCTTCCAAGCCTGCCTCTGCACCAAAAATCTCACGAGCGAAGCCATTGGCAACAGCACCTCCTGAAGACAGTGTGCAGTCTGAAGATTTGTCACACATCTCCAAGCCCCAGAAGGTCAAGATGCCTCTGCCACACACCGGCCAAGAGCTGACAGCTGCTGCCATTCTGCGCAACGATGCCATTGATCTGTCCAGTGATGAAGATCTTGCAGATGACGCTCTTGAGCAACTCATGAAGAGCAAAGAAGAAGCAGAAATCTTCAATGATCTGCCTCTCTTTGACGTGACAATCATCCACAACTTCATTGATGAGTGGTTTGACACGCCAAACATCAGCTTCGAAGATCTGCAACTACCCATTGGCCTCAGTGTCGCCTTCCATGGCGCCATTGCTTCAGATCTAGCTCTCGCTCAGCGCATCGTCGAACTGAAGCAAAAGATTGACTATGAAAAGGCTCAGTTCCAGAAGCACATGGCCAAGCTCAGCGTGCAAGAGGTGAAAAACTTCAAGATTATGTTGCACGAGCTCAAAGAAGCCTTTCTCAATAAACGTGCAGAAGCTCAGGGTTCTCGGGAGCGCATGAAGAGCCTGGTTGACAAGTGTGTGCAAGGCTACAACGAAGCTGAGAAGCGCAAGGCCCTTGGGCGTCTGGGCATTGATCCCAGGATGGCTGCTAAGAAGAAGAAGAATCCCATTGTGGCCGAACCTCTCGCACCAAGGCAGGAAGTAGATCCCAATGTCTTCCCAACTAGCATGACTGGCTCGAAGCCAAAGGCCCGGTCAACCGCTTCAGAGCTGAAGAAGACGAGGACTGCTGAGGCTGAAGCTAGGAAGAGGAAACATCCTGAAGCCTCTGCTACTGCCCCCTCCAAGAAGAAGAGGAAGACCAAGAAGGAACGGTCTGCTCCCACAGAGCCCTTGATTGTTGAACCCATCTCCATGGTTCACCCTGACGCTGAACCACAAGAACGTCAACTGACTGTCCATGAGCCTGCTTTCACAAAGGCTCATGAAGCTAAAGACTTTCCAGCAGCTAATCCCATCCCTGCTGAAGACATTGGTCACCTTGACCATGTTGAAGATGATGCAGCCCTTCCTCAGCTCGAGCACCAACAAGTATCATCGCCTGTGCTAACGCACAGCGAACTCATCAGCATTGGTCGTCCTCTGACGCCAATTGCTCAGGATGCTTCATGGGCTGATCGCCCACAAGAGGAAGAAGACTTTGAGGCCTAGCCAACACCAACTCCACAGGCGTCGCCAGCGTTGCGCAGGCTTCGCAAAGGACCAAGGCCTCCAGTCTCTGCATCAGCCGATGAAGAAGAAGCCCCACAAGCTGCTACTCCCCTGTCCCACCAAGAAGCGGTTCTCGAGGAGAACGTGACTGTGACCGACCCTCCAGCTCGTCAAGTGGAGGTTGAAAATCTTGAGGCTGCCACCATCAACACCAATGAAGCCACTGACGCTGTCATGGCTGAAGCTAATGTTGAGCCTTCACCAACCCAAGCACCAGAAGTCAGTGAAGCCACTGATCCCACTGCTTCTGTTCCTGCGCCTGCTGCCGGTCCACAGTTCGACTATCATGTTGAGCACAGGCCTCAGGTATAGAAGCCAATCCCAAGATTTCCCAGGTTTCCAGGTCCTGCACCAGCACCTGGATCCTTCAATGTCAATGGCTTTAGAGCAGACAACACATTCTTCAATAGCTCCAGGAACCCCTACTCAAGGGAAAGAATATCATCTGATCGGTTCTGGAGCTATCCGCAGCGAAGCTATTACTCCTGCATTCTATACAATCAAGGTCGCATCTTCCCACACAAGCGTCTTGACATTGAAGCAATAGCTGGTCTGCCCTGTCTGGAAGAAGCTCTGGATTGCTTCAAAGAGGTTGGACTGCTATCGTTCGTCACCGACCAAGAGCATTGGAATGAAGAGTTGCTGCTCCAATTCTATGCCACACTTCACATCCGCGGGTACAACAGAGATCCGAAGACTTGGGTCCTAGAGTGGATGACAGGAAACGTTCATCACGAAGCCAAAGCCTTTGACATCATTGAGCTCATTGGTCTACCCACTCCTAGCGATCTCTATGAATCTGGCTGTCAACTTCATAGTGAAGCTGTGGAAAGCATCTTTCAGAAGCCTGAACCTAACATGAGTCAGATGCTCAGTATGATGAAGCCATTGCCCCAAGATGCTGCATATCCCAAAGAGTTCTTTGTTGAAGACCTAGAGTATCTGCCAAGGACTATTTATCACATCATAAGGCGAACTCTCTCGCCCATCAAAGGACACTCTCCACATGCCAAGCTGGAAGGTGCAATGAAGACTTTGGTCTTCTATATTCTTCATGGCAAATGCTTCAATGCACATGACTTCTTCATTCGCCAACTTGCTACATTAGGCTCTGATCTTTTTGGCTTGAAGTTCTACGCCCAATGGGTAATGCGGCTGATCAAACTTCACTCCGCTATCTCATATCAGCCATCTGCTCGCAATCATCGGATCTTTCTGCCTGATGTGGATATGTCTATTGAAGCCATCTATCCTGAGCCTACCAAGGAACCTCTAAGTCTTCAGAATGCGGAGCATCAAAGTTTTTCTCAGAACATTTGTCGGAGTTAATAGCCATGGGTAGCCTAGCCGGCCTCCCCTGGCACTTCTGAAAAATTTACGAGCCCGCCCGGCTTTCAAGAATCCAAGACGCGGGGCCGCCTTCCCCTAGCTGGCTGCGATCAAGGCCGGCTTTCGGAAGGCGGTCCGGCTTTAGCCCTCACGAGAAGGCCGACTCCAAGAAGCCGGCTGTGAGAAGGCCGACTCCAAGAAGCCGGCTCTCCGTAAAGCGGTCAGGACCGTACCCACAAAGTTTGCACCCACCTAACGGCGGTGCGACGGGGCGTGGCTACAGTAAAGCCTGCCACCCCCGAATCCCGGAGCACGCCTGGCACAGTGCGCCGTACGGGGAAGGCGTGACCCGTCCGGCGCGGCACTGTTGCCATGTTGACTCTGGCATCACCCACGACGGGCCGCCAGCATGGCCCATCGACGGTGAGCCCCCTCGAGCAGAGAGACGCCCGAAGGCGGCCACGCCTCCCACTAGTCGGCCCAAGACAGAGCCGGCTCCCCGCAGCCGGCTTGCCGCCTCCCTCGAGGAAGACGCCCCATTAAGGAGACAAGACGCCGTAAGGCTACAGCGATCGCCCGGCAGGCGGCGGCACTGTAGCCACGCTTGCCACGATGAAGCTCACGTCAACAAGATAAAGCCACAGTAACCAGCCGCAGACCAGGCCCTGGGCAGTGGGGCCTGCCTGACGACCAAGGAGTTGGCAGCCGGCGAGACCCACCAGTCGGCGGGCCCTGCAGCCGGCGCAGAAGCCGGCGAGCGTGGTCACAGACGGCTGGGCCCCGTGCCCAGCCGGATTACCATTGTACCCCCGGGGGGTAGGCCTATATAAACCCCCCGGAGCACCCATGCCAAGGGTTCGACCCCCTGCTAGTTCTAGACACCACATAAGGAGAAGAAGCAGGCTAGCCGTGCCCTTTCTTCCTCCTCCCCCCAAACAGCTCCAGGAGCGTTGTGTAGCTACTTGATTCATCAAGTGAGCATGCGGAGACCCCGCAGAGCAGCAGTAGGGGTGTTATCTCCTCGGAGAGCCCCGAAGCTGGGTAAGATCCGCCGGCATGCATGTCCTCGCCTTATCCCGCTTCTAGGCACCGGCGATGTCTTACTGGTTCCCACAAAGATAAGCCACCCGTTGGCATATGTCCCACCTACCACCCGACATTTGGCGCCCACCGTGGGGCCAGGCGCACCGTCGTCCGGAGACCTGTTCTGGACGGGAACCCTTTTCCTCCCCAGTGAGCGTAGCCAGCCCGGCACGCCCGATGGCGCTTGCCACGACGCACTACAAGGCGTCACCAGCATCTGCGCGGCAAGCGGCCTCGCCGATCTCCCCGACGAGACCTTCATCTCCGACGAGCTCGCCTCCGGTGCGGGCACCGACCACCTTGCCAGCCTTCTCGGCCAGCTCCATGTCTCCAGCGAGCCCGCTGCAGACCTGGAGTCGGTTGGCTCCACCGACCCGATGCCTGTCGACTCCGACACGGCCCCCTACGACACCTTCCCCACCAACGTCACGATCTACAACGACCCGCTTCCTCGAGCCGACGGCTGCGATGCTATCACCGCCGAAGTGATGGTTGTCGGCCACGGCGGCCTGGCCGACGAGAGCACCTACGACGCCTCGCGCGCGGCAGCCCACGACTTGTCCGCTCCTCTCCCGGCCGACGCCGACGACGAAGCACTGGAAGCACGCCGCCTCGCTCTCCTCGCAGAGGGCCGGAGGCTGGCCTCCGTAAGACGCCTCACTGAGGCCTACCAGCGCAAAGCTGACCGCGCCGCCTTTGGCACGCCGGCCCCGGGCGGGCCAAGCCGGGCCGGCCTTGTCAAGCAACGCGGCGCCGTCATCGCCGACACGCTGGGAGTCGACCGCCCGGTCTATGCCACCCCGCTCAAGAACTTGCGTGCCGCCCAGGCGGCCGTAGACGAGTTGGACGGCCTGGAGGCCGAAGACCTTCCCCACATGACCCGGCGCATCCAGCAATTGATTGACGCCGCCGCGCAGCGGCACGAAGCTGACGCTCGCGCGGAAAGCCTTCCCCCGCACCAAGAACACGGCGCGACGTCCCGGACGCCGACTACGAGCAATACCTGCGCGCGACGCAAGAAGGAGCCGGCTACCAGCCGCAGCCGGACCCGGATCTCCATCGAGCGGGACGCGGACGGTCACCCCCGAGCCATGGAATGGCGGGGCGACCCGCCTCCGCCTCCGCCCCGTGGAGAGAGATATCCCGCCTCGCCGCCAGTGGTGCACCCGACTCTTAGCGGCCGGCTGGGCCGCCGCGAAGGAATCGGCGAGAACGACGCCCGCCATCGGATCGACCGCCTGGTGCGATCCCTGGCGTTGGAAGAAGAAGACGATGTTGGCCCGCCTTGTTTTGGCCCCCGCATCCGCGACGAGCCCTTTCCCAAAGGGTTCTCGCTCCCAAGAGACACTCCCAAGTACAACGGCTCCGTGAAGCCGGAGGATTGGTTGATCGACTACTCCACCGCAGTTAGCATAGCCAACGGCAACCGGCGCGTCGCCGTGAAGTATATGCCCCTCATGCTGCAGGGCACGGCGCGGACCTGGCTCAATAGCCTCAAGCCGCGTAGCATCAACAGCTGGCTAGACTTCACGGAAGCCTTCATCCGCAACTTCACCAGCACCTATAAGCGGGCTCCCAAGCCCAGACAGCTCTCCTTGTGCGTACAAGGCCCCGCCGAGTCCACTCGCGATTACCTCACGCGTTGGGCCGAGCTCTGCAACTCCTGCGAAGGGGTGCACGAGGTGCAAGCCATAGAATACTTCACAGCCGGATGCCGAGAAGGCACCCTCCTCAAGCACAAGCTCCTCTACGACGAGCCGGCTACCCTCGACGAGCTTCTGGACATAGCGGACAAGTACGCTACCGCCGACTCCTCGATGAAGACCGAGCTCCGGGTGGACGCGTCCGGAAAGGTACTCAACCCGGCGCCCAAGACGCCGGCTGGAGAACCCGGCCGACACCCCAACTCGAACGACAATAAGCGCAAGGGCCCAGCGCCGCCTCCCGCCAGCCGGCAGGTGGCCACAGTCGAAGATGCACCGCCTGAAGAACGACCGGCGCCCAAGAAGCCCAAGGGCGGTAGGCCGGCTTGGCAGCCCGCCTTCTCCTACGAGCAAACCCTCGACGCCCCTTGCAGGTTCCACAACGGCGCGAAGCCGTCCAACCACGCGACCCGGAAGTGCAACTGGCTCACCCGAATCTCTAAGGGTGAGGGGCTCTTGCCACCTCCGCCTGCCGGCCCGCCGCCTCCGCCTCCGCCGCCTCCGGCCGCTCGGCCCGCAGTCGGAGCCGTGCATGATGAGTTCCCTGATGAGCAAGCAACCTACATCGTCTTTACAAGCCAGCCCGAAGACCGGCGTAGCAAACGCCAAGAGCGCCATGAAGTTGGCGTGGTCGCTGCCAACCCCGCCGGACACATGCATTGGTCAGAAAATCCCATCATCTGGAGCCGGGCCGACCATCTGGAGGTGATGCCGTCTCCCGGCTCTTATGCTTTGGTCCTGGAAGCCACCCTTGCAACGGACAGGCGCGCCGCCCGCTTCTCCCGTGTGTTGATAGACGGCGGGAGCAGCATCAACATCCTGTATCGTGACACCCTGGAGAAGCTGAGCGTCAAGACAAAACAGCTCACGCCCACTCAGACAGTGTTCCACGGCATCGTACCCGGCCTGTCCTGCGCCCCCATTGGCAAAATCAAGATTGATGTACTTTTTGGGGACAAGGAGCATTTCCGCCAGGAAGCGATCTGGTTTGAAGTGGTGGACCTGGAGAGCCCTTACCATGCATTGCTGGGCCGACCTGCCTTGGCCAAATTCATGGCGGTTCCCCACTATGCATACCTCAAGATGAAGATACCAAGCACCAAAGGCGTCATCACCGTAGCCGGTGACTACAAGAAGTCCTCCGAGTGCGCAGCGGCCAGCAGCCGGCTGGCCGAGTCCTTTGTGATTGCTGAAGAGAAGAAGATGCTGGACCGAGTCGTGGCCATAGCCGGCAAGCAGTCGGCCGTGTCCCCTGACTCCAAGGAGCATGATGCTCAAGGATCTTTCCAGCCGGCCAAGGAGACGAAGAAGATACCTCTTGACCCCGAGCATCCAGAGAGGTTTGCCGTCATCGGGGCAAACCTGAACAGCAAATAGGAAGGCGAGCTCGCCGATTTCCTCTGTGAGAATCGGGATATCTTTGCGTGGTCCCCCAAGGACATGCTGGGTGTTCCGAGGAAATTCGTCGAGCACAAATTACATGTTCGAGAAGACGCAAAGCCAGTCAGACAACCCCTCCGCCGGCTGACGAACTTCGGCTTGGTCGCCGCCTCCCGCAGAGGGCGCGCTCCCACGCGCCTCGTTGCTGGAGGCACGGTCGGCCTGAGGTCGGCTGGTTGTTCCACCAGCCGGCTCGACGTCTCCGTCGTCCTCGTCTTCGTCTTCTTCGCCCTCGTCGCTGGAGGCAATCTCCTCCGCCGAGTCCTCGCCCACCGCCGGGTTTAGCCCGAACCACTCCTCCGGCTGAGCGACACCGTCATCATCGATTTCGGGTGCGAAAACGCTGATGTCGGTGCACTCGGCGATCGTCGAAGCCCGCTGGGCAATAGCCGGCCTCACCGCTTCCAGCTCCGCGTCGGCCTCCATCCGCCAAGTGCGCAGCTGGTCCAGGCTCAGCCCTGGGTACCAAGCCCGAACGAATTCGAACGCCCGTCCGGCTCCGAGGCAGGCCACTGACGCTTTCCAAGCTTCGAAGCGGCCGACTGCGACTTCCAGCCAGTCGGCAGTTCGGCTTGGACTGCGGGGGATCGCCTCGCCGGGCCAGAGGGCGGCCAGCACTTGCGCCTCGGCACGTTGGAGCCGGCGAAGCATCCGATGAGCCGGCTGCAACCGTGCCTGGACAGCCAGGAGCTGCTCCTCGAGGGTCCGGTTTGCATCCAGCGCGATGTCGGCCCCCGCTTGCAGGCATGCCTCGCGATGGGCCTCAATGCTTTGGGTGGCGAAGGCGGAGTAGCCCAGGAAGTAATCTGCAAGAAACAACAAGCAACAGCTCAAAATTAGTCAAAAGACCCAGGCGACAAGGGGCAGGAGAAGGGCCGAGGAAGGCAACTTACCGTCGATCAGGTCCTCGATCCGGCCGAAGCCTTGGTCCAGAGCTCGCCGAGTCTCAGACCAGCTCGCCGCCTCCATCTCATATTCCGCTAGCAAGGTGGCTTCACTTTCCCGTGCCGCCTGCAGGGCCGCCTTGTGGCTTTCCTCTTGGTCGGCCAGCTTCTTGTCCAGGCGAGCTCGTTCCTGGACCAAGGCAGCGCACTCGGCCTCTTTGGTGTAAAGGGCGGCCTTCGCTTCGCCAAGCTCCTTCCTCAAGTCGGTGTTGGCCCCTGAAGACAAAGAAGAAGAAAAATCAATAAGAAAAGAGTCGTCAAGAAAGATCCGACCCGACTGCGCAGCAATCAGCCCGGATCTCGGGGACTACACCCAGTGGGTGCGCTGACGCGCCCCCACAGGAGACAGACAAAACCAAGTACTTACTTCGGCTGTCGGCCAGGTCGTCGGTCCGCCGGCTCAACTCTCGAGCCTGGGAGTCGAAGGCGGCAGCATGAAGGTTGTGGTATTCCTATAAATTCAGAAAAAAGCAAAGTAAGAAAGCCGTCGAGAAAGATCCGACCCGACTGCCCAGCAGTCGGCCCGAATCTCGGGGACTACACCCAGTGGGTGCGCTGACGCGCCCCCACGGAAGAAATCAAGAAAGCAAAGCAGCCAAGAGCGAAGGACTCACCCGGATAGTGGTTCGCGTCGACAAAAACTCTTGGTTGAGCTGGTGCAGCAGGGCGGCTTGAGCTTGTAGCCGGCTCCGGACCCCTTGAGCCGCCGCATCCAGCTCGCCGGTCCCCCCGCTGGGAGTCCACTCGGACACGGCGGTGCTGGCCGCATCCAGATCTCCCGCCGGCTGGCCTGCGCCCGCGGCTCAGTGCAACTCCGGCGGAGCAGCGCCTCCCCCAGCACGCCGGCCCGTCGCCAGCTGCACCTCGAGGCCGGCTCTGCTCTCCGGCTCACCTCCGGCCGGCTCCTCTGGCGCCGCTGACGATTGACCGCCTTGGCCCGCTCTGGTTGGCGCCGCAGGCGGCGCTCTCCCCGCCAAGGCCACGGGGTCCTCCTCCCTCTCCAAAAGCGGCGGGTCTTGGACGATCTCCTCCGCCAAGGGCAACGGGGTGTCGAGGGCTACGGCTCGGAGAGGAACGGCGAGCAGCGGAGGCTGGCTGTGCGAGCTTTCCGCCTCCGTCTCCGCGGTAGCCGCTTCCCTCTGGGCCTTGGCTACCGCCTCGGCCTGCTCCTTCGCCGCCTGGGCGGCCGCCTTCTCCGCCGCCTCGCGCTCCTCCTGCGCTTCGCGGGCATTCCGCTCTGTGGCCTCCCTAAGATCGGCGCGGGGGTCCACGCGGCGGGAGCTCGAAGACCCTCCAGCCGGCCCCACGACGGAGCCGCCCGGGCCCCACTCAAGGGAAAGCGGCGCCCTGTCCAGCAAGCAAGGAAAAGATAAGAAGAAATTCGAAGAAAAAGAGAACGATGACGAGAATGCGGCACGGCAATTGAAGACTTACGCCGAGACCGCTTGGGGCTGTTTCACGGCCTTGCGGAAGCGGGCCGCCTTCGCGGCCGCCTCCTCCCGCTTGCTCGCTGCGGCGGAAGGCTTGGACTTCTTCGGCCGACTGCCGAAGAGGCCTAGAGCGGCCCGGCCCTTCTGCGCGCCGCCGGCAGCCGGCGCGACAGACAAGCCCGCGCCCTGTTGGTCGGCCGACGGCTGGCGACGCGGAGCGACTTCGGCTTCGAAATCGTCCGGCCAGTCCTCGAAGCTCGCGGTGAACCTTGAGCCCCCGGGCTCGGCACTGTCCCCCACAACGGCGTCTTCCATGGCGGCCGCCCCCAAGTCCGGGTCGTCAACGTCATCCACCGTGCGGTCGGGGGCGTACTGGCGTTCAATCCCCGCCACCCCAGCCGGCGGCGCAAGAAGAGGGTTCTGCTCAAAGGACCGACTGGTCAGAAGCCGGCCATCACGAAGCCGGCAGACGACAAAAAAAAGAAGATAGAGAGAGAAGCTTACCGTGGGCGGAGGATTGGCGCGAGAATACGGCACCTTGCCGTATTGCCAGTCCCCAGCGAGCTTGCAGTTGGCGATGTAGTTGACCATGAGCGCCACCTCCGCGTGGGGCATTTCCCATGTGCTCAGCCAGCTTGGATCGAAGCGGCTGCTCATCTGACACATCATATGGGGCCGGCTCTGGAGAGGGAGAATCCGGCGCTCCACGAAGGCGGCCACCAAGTCGGCCCCGCGCAGGCCTTCTGATTGAATCATCACCCGAAGCCGGGAGATGGTGGCGTTCCCGGCCGGAGACAACGACCGGGACCAGAAGCTCCACGAGGGCTGCCTCCTAGCCGGCGGGCCGGCTACGTAAGCCGACAGGTTGATGTAGTCTTCTCGCTCAGCGACGTTCTTCACATAGAAATAAGATCTCTGCCAGACCTTTACCGACTGGATCAGGGGGATGGGCGGGAACGGATTGTTCTCGCTCGCCCTCCTCATGGCGATGAAGGCTCCGCAGGGGGCGGGCACGCCGGCGACGACTGTGCCGAGCTTGCTCTGGAAGAACTCTCCCCAGAGCTCCAGCGTGGGGAGCAGCCCCAAGAAGCCTTCGCAGAGGGAGACGAAGGCCGGCAGCAGCATCACCGCATTGGGCGTGAGGTGATGCGGCTGGAGGTTGTAGAAGTCGAGGAAGGAACGCAGAAACCCGCTCGCCGGGAGGCCGAAGCCGCGCAGGCAGTGCGAGCGGAAGACGACCTGCTCGCCCTCCTCCGGCGCCGGCGAGATCTCCCTCGCGGGCGCCAGGCGGACCTGTACGCGGTCGGCACCGGGCAGGCGCCGGGTCTGGCGAAGGAACTCCACGTGGTCTTCATGGACGTTGGAGCCGTCCCAGGAGCTTGACAACGCCATGGGAGCGAGGTGGCGTGGAGACGCGACGGCACCGAGACGGGAAGCTACGGCGGCAGCGAAAGGAAGAAGACGAGGATTAGGAGGGACGGAGCGGGGGGGGGGAGCGCGCGAACCTCTGCCGCTCTCCCTCCTCCCCCTACTTATAGGCTCACGTGGCGGAGCCGAGGAGGCGCGGCGTGGGGAAGCGTGGGGGTCGATCGTGCCCACTCCCCACGTCCCGCGATTATCGAGCCTTAACGGCGAGACGAAAACTGCCTCGAGAAGGCGAGCGGCCCTGTGGGACACGGGAGATCCGCGCCCGGACCAAGGCTCGCGAGTGGCGGGCCCGGGCCTGCGGCGGCGTCCAGTCGCGCGCGTGCGCTCGCAGGATCCTACCGCCACGTGGCCGCGAGAGGGCCAGTGGTCAGCACGCAGGTCCCCTCTCCCCCCGCCTACACGGGGCTCTCTGAAGTCGGCGTACTCCCACGAAGCCGGCTCTTTAGGATGGGAAGCTGACCAAGCTTCTCGTCCCCTTGCTCACCTTAGAGCTCGATCAGCTTCGTTGACTACTGTCGGAGTAAATAGCCATGGGTAGCCTAGCCGGCCTCCCCTGGCACTTCTGAAAAAGTTACGAGCCCGCCCGGCTTTCAAGAATCCAGGACGCGGGGCCGCCTTCCCCTAGCTGGCTGCGATGGCCGGCTTTTGGAAGGCGGTCCGTCTTTAGCCCTCACGAGAAGGCCGACTCCAAGAAGCGGCTGTGAGAAGGCCGACTCCAAGAAGCCGGCTCTCCGTAAAGCGGTCAGGACCGTACCCACAAAGTTTGCACCCAGCTAACGGGGGTGCGACGGGGCGTGGCTACAGTAAAGCCTGCCACCCCCGAATCCTGGAGCACGCCTGGCACAGTGCGCCGTACGGGGAAGGCGTGACCCGCCCGGCGCGGCACTGTTGCCATGTTGACTCTGGCATCACCCACGAAGGGCCGCCAGCATGGCCCATCGACGGTGAGCCCCCTCGAGCAGAGAGACGCTCGAAGGCGGCCACGCCTCCCACTAGTCGGCCCAAGACAGAGCCGGCTCCCCGCAGCCGGCTTGCCGCCTCCCTCGAGGAAGACGCCCCATTAAGGAGACAAGACGCGGTAAGGCTACAGCGATCGCCCGGCAGGCGGCGGCACTGTAGCCACGCTTGCCACGATGAAGCTCACGTCAACAAGTAAAGCCACAGTAACCAGCCGCCGACCAGGCCCTGGGTAGTGGGGCCTGCCTGACGACCAAGGAGTTGGCAGCCGGCGGGACCCACCAGTCGGCGGGCCCCAGTAGCCGGCGGGGAAGCCGGCGAGCGTGGTCACAGACGGCTGGGCCCCGTGCCCAGCCAGATTACCATTGTACCCCCGGGGGGTAGGCCTATATAAACCCCCCGGAGCACCCATGCCAAGGGTTCGACCCCCTGCTAGTTCTAGACACCACATAAGGAGAAGAAGCAGGCTAGCCGTGCCCTTTCTTCCTCCTCCCCCCAAACAGCTCCAGGAGCGTTGTGTAGCTACTTGATTCATCAAGTGAGCATGCGGAGACCCCGCAGAGTAGCATTAGGGGTGTTATCTCCTCGGAGAGCCCCGAAGCTGGGTAAGATCCGCCGGCGTGCATGTCCTCGCCTTATCCCGCTTCCAGGCACCGGCGATGTCTTACTGGTTCCCACAAAGATAAGCCACCCGTTGGCATATGTCGCACCTACCACCCGACAACATTGAAGGAGTTGAAGCAGTCACTCGTGTGTATCCTTTGGCTGGAACTACACGTGCACCACATCCTGCTCTTACTGAAGCCACCAACAGCACAACTGCCCAACGACCCAAGAAGCGCACTCGTGTTCTTAATGACCGAAGCTTCTGGTGTCTCTTCATCAGAAACAGGATAGGCATCATGACTGGCTGAAGCATCAAATGCAAAGCCTCTTGGTGGATGTCAACCGCATTCGCAATCTTGCCACCAAGAATGCTTTTGTTTCCCATGAAACCTCTCGACGCACATGGAAGGGGCTGACGCTGATGTGCTCTGAAGATGATCTTCAAGAGGATGGCTTCTCTGAGCGCTTCAAGTTTGACTGCACACCTCCTCGAAGGGCAGTGCTGCGACAAACTCCATCTCTTGAAGACTCTGAGTTCTCTTCCTCTGCTGCAACTGTGAATGCCAGAGTGATCGAGGATGAAGACGATGCTACTTCACTGCCACCTCCTTCAGCACACTTCGACACTGCTCCAAGTTCTTCTGCACCGCCGAACACCATCGACGACCCTGCTGCTTCACCTACTCTTCATGGGAACGAGTAGATGCTCTATGTCTTCAAGCCTTTTTGGTCCTTACTGACAAAAGGGGGAGAAGCATATGAGTTTGATAGTCTTCAAGCGGGTCCATATGGGCGGGTGCTTTATATTTTGCTTCGTGTTTACAACTCTCGTTTTGATACATTTGGTTCTTTGAGTTGTAACACTTAAACTCGATGGCCGTCTGCTACTTATTTGCCACTTTGTGATGCGATGATAAATTCCGCATGTGCGATGATAAATTCCGCACTTAGATCATTTTGCAGACGTCCGTTTTCCATTATGCATGTCATTATCTTCACATACCTTCACTTGCATAGTGGATTGTCATCATAAGTTGAAGAGGGCCTCCACAAGCACAACCTGCCATGTGCATTTGCATTCCAAAAGCAAATTACTTATATGCACATCTTCAGGGGGAGCCCTTGCAACTTATGAAGACAATTCCTTATTCTTTACAATTTCACATATTATATTCCCCGTTGAAAACTTCAACTAGTTTGTCATCAATCACCAAAAAGGGGGAGATTGTAAGTGCATCTAGTGCCACCCCTAGTTGGTTTTGGAGTATTGACGATAAACCTAGTTGAGGGACTGATGTGTTTGTGAGAATTGCAGGATAACACAGGTAGAAGTCCCTCATTGATTCGGTTTTCCTACCAGAGATGACCCCTAAAAATGTATGAAGACATTGATGTCAAAGGTGGTATATGAAGATATTCACATTGAAGACTATGACAAGAGAAGACATCGCATGAAACCTATGGAGCTCGAAGACTTAGATCTTTCGTAGTTCTTTTTCTTCTTTGTTGAGTCATAGGAACCACCATACTGTTAAGTGGGGTCCAAGAGAACCAGTCAGAATGACTGAAGTGATGCTTAACCAAAACCTATGTCTTCGAGTGAAGACTATGAGAGCAAAACTTGTCCAGAGTCGGACAAGTCAGCTTTGCTTGTAGCCCAAGTAAAGCTGCCGCATGAGTTTGAAATCTGACCGTTGGAACACGTGTCAGTTCCTTAGTGACCCAGGGTCATTTCGGACAAATCAGGCCGGGTTGCCTAGTGGATATTAATAGCCCACCCCCTACAACCATAAACGGTTGGCTGCTCAGAGTTAGAGTACGGCTTTTGTCGTTTGAGAGCAACCCACCTCGAAGCCTTTGAGAGAGAATTCCTTGCGAGGATAAAGCCCTAACCACCTAGAGCCTAAGAGTGTTAGGCATCACTTAAGTCTTCTTGTCTGTGTGATCTGAAGACTTATTACACTTGAGGACTGTGAATCCTCCAGCCGGTTAGGCGTCGCGTTCTGAGCATCCAAGAGACATTGTGGATTGCCAGTGAACGAAGTCTGTGAAGGTTTGGGAGTCTACCTTGAAGACTTACCAGAGTGATTGGGCGAGGTCTATGTGACCTTAGCTCAAGGAGAATACGGTGAGGACTGGGTGTCCTGAGCTGCATGTTCAGGACTGGGTGTCCGGGACTGTATGTCCTCAGGTTTAAATACCTGGCCGCCCTAACCAGACGTACAGTTGTCACAGCAACTGGAACTGGTCCAACAAATCATTGTCTTCAACGAGTCACTGGTTTCATCCTTCCCTTCCCTTTACTTACTGTTACTCCTTGTGAAGTCATTGTATGTTTGCACTATCTTTTGTCTTCACTGAGTGACTCCGTGTTCTGGTTGGCTTCATAACATCTTCCTACCTGATCCTTACTACATTGCTGCTATTAGTCATTGTGCTCTCACTCCATTGAATACTTGACTATGGTTTGCCTAGTGTAGTCTACCTTCCACTGCATGGTAATAGGTTTATTTCTATCGTTTGTCTTTGAAACTTCCACGTTTTGAAGACTTTCATAAAAATCGCCTATTCACCCCCCCCCTCTAGTCGATATAACGCACTTTCAATAGCGATGCAGTCCAGGGTGAGACTTTTCTCCCCGGACAGATCTTTGTGTTCGGCGGCTTCGCACTGCAGGCCAACTCGCTTGGCCGTCTGGAGCAGATCAGAAGTTATGCCCCTGGCCACCAGGTCAGGTTTGGAAGCTTAAACTACACGGCCAATATCCGCGGAGACTTGATCTTCGACGGATTCGAGCCCCTGCCTTGTGCGTCACACGGTCACGATGAGTATGATTTAGCTCTACCATCGGACAGTGTTCAGGAGATCGCGCCGGCAGCTGCTCTGACCCTCAATTCGGAGCCAGTTGTGCCATCCATGGACGGGTGGATGGACCCCTCCACGGAAGCCTTATCGTCAGTGGCAATCGAGCCGAACATCAACCTTACACTGCACGAGAGCCGTGTTGTCAAACTGCCGGATCCTTCTCCGGCCATGGACTCCGAACCGCCTGCGCCCGTTCCTAGCAAATCCGATTGGGCACCGATCATGGAGTTTACCTCCACGGATATTTTTCAGCACTCGCCCTTTGGCGACATACTGAACTCATTAAGGTCTCTCTCCTTGTCAGGAGGATCCTAGCTGAACTATGTTCGGCAGGATTGGGATGCGGATGACGAAGAAATTCGCTGCCCACCCACCACCCACTTAGTAGCCACTGTCGACGACTTAACCGACATGCTCGACTTCGACTCCGAAGACATCGACGGTATAGACGACGATGCGGGAGAAGAAGAGGAACCACTGCCCACAGGGCACTGGACAGCCACCTCATCATACGATATATACATGGTGGACACACCCAAAGAAGGCAATGGTGACGAGACAGCGGAGGATGACCCCTCCAAGAAGCAACACAAGCGCCAACGTCAGCGGCGCCGCTCTAAGTCCCGCCAAAGCAAAAGTGGTGATGCCGGCACCGGAGATAATAGCACTCCGGATAGTGCCGAAGATGGCAATAATCCCCTCCAGCACAATTTAGGGCAGGAGGATGGAGAGGCCAACCCTCCTGAGAGAGCGGCAGATGAGGAGGATGATAATTACATGCCTCCCTCCGAAGACGAGGCAAAGCCTCGACGATGACGAATTCGTCATGCCAGAGGATCCCGTTGAACAAGAGCGCTTCAAGCGCCGGCTTATCGCCACGACAAATAGCCTTAAGAAGAAGAAGCACCAGCTTCAAGCTGGTCAAGATCTGCTAGTTGACAGATGGACTGAAGTCCTGGCGGCCGAGGAATATAAACTCGAACGCCCCTCCAAGAGTTACCCAAAATGCAGGTTGCTACCCCGACTAGAGGAAGAAGCGTATGATGCGGCTGACCGGCCACCTTGTGGCCGCGACAGAGAAGCATTCCAGCCAAAAGCTCAGCCTGCACCCTGACGCCATTCAAATAAAAAGGCATGGGAAAATACGCCAGACCTGCGAGACGTATTGGAGGACAAAGCAAAACATGCAAGATCGATCTACGGACCAAGAGGGCGCGCCACTACGCGAGACGATAATCGTCATGCCGGATACAGTAAAAGTAAATCCGGCCGGGCCGAGTACAGTGGGCAAAACTCATTGGAGCTACGTCATGATATAGCCCAGTACAGAGGCGCCGCACACCCCTTATGCTTCACAGACGAAGTAATGGATCATCAAATCCCAGAGGGTTTCAAACCCGTAAATATAGAATCATACGACGGCACAACAAATCCTGCAGTATGGATCGAGGATTTCCTCCTGCATATCCACATGGCACGCGGTGATGATCTACATGCCATTAAATACCTCCCACTCAAACTTAAAGGGCCAGCTCGGCATTGGCTCAATAGCTTGCCAGCAGAGTCCATTGGCTGTTGGGAAGATCTGGAAGCTGCATTCCTCGACAACTTTTAGGGCACTTATGTGCGACCACCAGATGCCGATGACTTGAGCCACATAATTCAGCAGCCAGAGGAATCGGCCAGGAAATTCTGGACACGGTTCCTAACAAAGAAAAATCAAATCGTCGACTATCCGGATGCAGAGGCCCTAGCAGCTTTCAAGCACAACATCCGTGACGAGTGGCTAGCCCGGCACCTTGGTTAGGAAAAGCCGAAATCTATGGCAGCCCTCACGACACTCATGACCCACTTTTGTGCGGGAGAAGACAGTTGGCTGGCTCGCAGTAATAACATATCAAAGAACCATGGTACTTCGGATACCAAGGACAGAAATAGCAGGTCACGTCGCAACAAACATAAGCGCCGCATTAACAGTGACAATACTGAGGATACGGCAGTCAATGCCGGATTCAAAGGCTCTAAACCCGGTCAGCGGAAAAAGCCATTCAAACAAAGTACTCTGGGCCCATCCAGTTTGGACAGTATACTCGATCGTTCGTGTCAAATACACGGCACCCCAGACAAGCCAGCCAACCACACCATCAGGGATTGTTGGGTGTTCAAGCAGGTCGGCAAGTTAATTGCCGAAAACAAAAATAAGGGGCCACATAGCGATGACGAGGAGGGGCCCCGGCAGCCGAATACCGGAGGACAGAAGAGGTTCCCCCCACAAGTACGAACGGTGAACATGATATATGCAACCCACATCCCCAAGAGGGAGTGGAAGCATACGCTCAGGGATGTATGTGCGTTGGAGCCAGTCGCCCCAAAGTTCAACCCATGGTCCTCCTGTCCGATCACCTTCGATCGTAGGGACCACCCCACAAGTATCCGTCATGGAAGATTCGCCGCACTGGTCCTAGACCCAATCATTGACGGATTTCACCTCACTCGAGTCCTTATGGATGGCAGCAGCAACCTGAACCTGCTTTATGAGGACACAGTGCGCAAAATGGGTATAGACCCCTCAAGGATCAAACCCACAAAAACGACCTTTAAAGGCGTCATACCAGGTGTAGAGGCCCATTACACAGGCTCAGTCACACTGGAAGTGGTCTTTGGATCCCCGGATAACTTAAGAAGCGAAGAGTTAATCTTCGACATAGTCCCGTTCCGCAGTGGTTATCATGCACTGCTCGAGCGAACCGCATTTGCGAGATTCAATGCGGTACCGCATTATGCATACCTCAAGCTCAAGATGCCAGGACCTCGGGGGTCATTACAGTTAATGGAAACATAGAGCGCTCTCTCTGAATGGAGGAGCACACTGCGGCCCTCGCAGCGGAAGCGCAAAGCAGCCTCTTAAGGCAATCCACTAGTTCGGCGTTTAAGGACCCGGACACCTTCAAGCGCGCCTGGAGTAATCGGCAATAGGACCGCCTGCCACATTCCGAGCTCGCATAGCAATGCGGCCCCCACCCCGGCCCAAGCCACACAGCGAAACTCGTGCCACGCGTACATAATTACGCATTAAAAATACCATGGGCACAAGTAGGAAGGGGGCACAATTGCGGCACACCCCAAGACGCGGCTTAAACCGCACTAGGGGCTTCCCTCTTTGTTATTTTTCTCTCTTTCAGGACATTAATCTCTGGAAACCCTGTCCGGCAGCATGACTGTCGAACACATGATGCAGCAACCAAGGAGGCAGAAAGCTACAGCACACCATGGAACTCCCAGGTGGATTACGATAACGAGTGAAATACTTGCTTTAATACTATTCCTCAGCTTGCCCTTGGAGGGGACATAGTCCTACTTTTTGCTTCTCGCACTACCTGTATCATTCTGCTCTAACGCACGTTTTTTAAACAATGCATTGCATTAAGGCTTTTATTGCATTCTTCCTTTTTATATATATATGTTCATTCGTGACATCCAGCACCCGTACACTCTGGTACGGCCAATACGCCAGGGGCTTAAGCATACCCCATAACACGGCATGAGAAGTCCGAACACTTTCGCAAGTGCGGCACCCCGAACTTATAGCACTATATGCATCAGCTCCGAATCATGTCTTTGGTCAATAGTTGTGTTTGCCCGGCTCCCATGTTTTGGTACCTTATGTTCCGCTATATCGGCTAAGGTAGCACTGGGAGAACTACTACGAATGTGCCCTGGTTCTGCTGGGCTAAGTGTTGGGGAACGTAGTAATTTCAAAAAAAATCATACGCACATGCAAGATCATGGTGATGCATAGCAACGAGAGGGGAGAGTGTTGTCCACGTACCCTCGTAGACCGAAAGCAGAAGCGTTAGCACAACGCGGTTGATGTAGTCGTACGTCTTCACGATCCAACTGATCCAAGTACTGAACGCACGGCACCTCCGAGTTCAGCACACGTTCAGCTCGATGACGTCCCGCGAACTCCGATCCAACAGAGCTTCACGGGAGAGTTCCATCAGCACGACGGCGTGGTGATGGTAATGATGTTGCTACCGACGCAGGGCTTCGCCTAAGCACCGCTATGATATGACCGAGGTGGAATATGATGGAGGGGGCACTGCACACGGCTGGGAGAGATCAACTGATCAACTTGTGTGTCTAGAGGTGCCCCCTGCCCCTGTATATAAAGGAGCAAGGGGGAGGCCGGTCGGCCCTCTATGGGCGTGCCAGGAGGAGGAGTCCTCCTCCAAGTAGGAGTAGGACTCCCCTTTTCTACTCCTACTAGGAGGAGGAAAGGAAGGAGGAGAAGGAGAAGGAAGGAGAAGGAGGAAAAGGAGGAAAGGGGGGCCGGCCCCCTAGTCCAATTCGGTTTGGGCTAGGGGGGCCGCGTGCCCTGCCTCCTCTCTTCCACCACTTGGCCCATGAGGCCCATTACTTCTTCCTCGTATTCCCGTAACTCCCCGGTACCCCCGAAAATACCCGAATCACTCGGAACATTTCCGATGTCCGAATATAGTCGTCCAATATATCGATCTTTATGTATCGACCATTTCGAGACTCCTCGTCATGTCCCCGATCTCATCCGGGACTCCGAACTACCTTCGGTACATCAAATCACATAAACTCATAATACAATCGTCACCAAAACTTTAAGCGTGCGGACCCTACGGGTTCGAGAACTATGTAGACATGACCGAGACATGTCTCCGGTCAATAACCAATAGCGAAACCTGGATGCTCATATTGGCTCCCACATATTCTACGAAGATCATTATCGGTCAGACCGCATAACAACATACGTTGTTCCCTTTGTCATCGGTATGTTACTTGCCCGAGATTCGATCGTCGGTATCTCAATACCTAGTTCAATCTCATTACCGGCAAGTCTCTTTACTCATTCCATAATACATCATCCCGCAACTAACTTATTAGTTGCAATGCTTGCAAGGCTTAAGTGATGTGCATTACTGAGAGGGCCCAGAGATACCTCTCCAAGAATCGGAGTGACAAATCCTAATCTCGAAATACGCCAACCCAACAAGTACCTTCAGAGACACCTGTAGAGCACCTTTATAATCACCCAGTTACGTTGTGACGTTTAGTAGCACACAAAGTGTTGCTCCGGTAAACGGGAGTTGCATAATCTCATAGTCATAGGAACATGTATAAGTTATGAAGAAAGCAATAGCAACAAACTAAACGATCAAGTGCTAAGCTAATGGAATGAGTCAAGTCAATCACATCTTTCTCCTAATGATGTGATCCCGTTAATCAAATGACAACTCATGTCTATGGCTAGGAAACATAACCATCTTCGATTAACGAGCTAGTCAAGTAGAGGCATACTAGTGACACACTGTTTGTCTATGTATTCACACATGTATTATGTTTCCGGTTAATACAATTCTAGCATGAATAATAAACATTTATCATGATATAAGGAAATAAATAATAACTTTATTATTGCCTCTAGGGCATATTTCCTTCAGTCTCCCACTTGCACTAGGGTCAATAATCCAGATTACACAGTAATGATTCTAACACCCATGGAGCCTTGGTGCTGATCATGTTTTGCTCGTGGAAGAGGCTTAGTCAGCGGGTCTGAAACATTCAGATCCGTATGTATCTTGCAAATTTCTATGTCTCCCACTTGGACTAAATCCCGAATGGAATTGAAGCGTCTCTTGATGTGCTTGGTTCTCTTGTGAAATCTGGATTCCTTCGCCAAGGCAACTTCACCAGTATTGTCACAAAAGATTTTCATTGGACCCGATGCACTAGGTATGACACCTAGATCGGATATGAACTCCTTCATCCAGACTCCTTCATTTGCTGCTTCCGAAGTAGCTATGTACTCCGCTTCACATGTACATCCCGCCACGACGCTTTGTTTAGAACTGCACCAACTGACAGCTCCACCATTCAATATAAACACGTATCCGGTTTGCGATTTAGAATCATCCGGATCAGTGTCAAAGCTTGCATCAACGTAACCATTTACAATGAGCTCTTTGTCACCTCCATATACGAGAAACATATCCTTAGTCCTTTTTAGGTACTTTAGGATGTTCTTGACCGCTGTCCAATGATCCACTCCAGGATTACTTTGGTACCTCCCTGCTAGACTTATAGCAAGGCACACATCAGGTCTGGTACACAGCATTGCATACATGATAGAGCCTATGGGTGAAGCATAGGGAACATCTTTCATTTTCTCTCTATCTTCTGCGGTGGTCAGACATTGAGTCTTACTCAACTTCACACCTTGTAACACAGGCAAGAACCCTTTCTTTGCCTGATCCATTTTGAACTTTTTCAAAACCTTGTCATGGTATGTGCTTTATGAAAGTCCAATCAAGCATCTTGATCTATCTCTATAGATCTTAATGCCCACTATGTAAGCAGCTTCACTGAGGTCTTTCATTGAAAAACTCTTATTCAAATATCCCTTTATGCTATCCAGAAATTCTATATCATTTCCAATCAATAATATGTCATCCACATATAATATCAGAAATGCTACAGAGCTCCCACTCACTTTCTTGTAAATACAGGCTTCTCCAAAAGTCTGTACAAAACCAAATGCTTTGATCACACTATCAAAGCGTTTATTCCAACTCCGAGAGGCTTGCACCCGTTTAGGTCATATCAAAGCGTTTATTCCATTTTCTGTGATGTACTACTTTCCAATAAGGGAGCAGGTACAGTTACCTCATCAAGTTCTACTTTCCTCCCACTCACTTCTTTCGAGAGAAACTCCTTCTCTAGAAAGGATCCATTCTTAGCAACGAAAGTCTTTCCTTCAGATCTGTGATAGAAGGTGTACCCAACAGTTTCCTTTGGGTATCCTATGAAGACACATTTCTCCGATTTGGGTTCGAGCTTATCAGGTTGAAGCTTTTTCACATAAGCATCGCAGCCCCAAACTTTCAGAAACGACAACTTTGGTTTCTTGCCAAACCACAGTTCATAAGGCGTCGTCTCAACGGATTTCGATGGTGCCCTATTTAACGTGAATGCAACCGTCTCTAAAGCATAACCCAAAACGATAGCGGTAAATCTGTAAGAGACATCATAGATCGCACCATATCTAGTAAAGTACGATTACGACTTTCGGACACACCATTACGCTGTGCTGTTCCGGGTGGCGTGAGTTGCGAAACTATTCTGCATTGTTTCAAATGTAGACCAAACTCGTAACTCAAATATTCTTCTCCATGATCAGATCGTAGAAATTTTATTTTCTTGTTACGATGATTTTCAACTTCGCTCTGAAATTCTTTGAACTTTTCAAATGTTTCAGGCTTATGTTTCATTAAGTAGATATACCCATATCTGCTTAAATCATCTGTGAAGGTGACAAAATAACGATATCCGCCACGAGCCTCAATATTCATCGGACCACATACATCTGTATGTATGATTTCCAACAAATCCGTTGCTCTCTCCATAGTACCGAGGGACGACGTTTTGGTCATCTTGCCCATGAGGCACGGTTCGCAAGTACCAAGTGATTCCAAAAGTCCATCAGTATGGAGTTTCTTCATGCGCTTTACACCGATATGACCTAAACGGCAGTGCCACAAATAAGTTCCACTATCATTATCAACTCTACATCTTTTGGTTTCAACATTATGAATATGTGTATCACTACTATCGAGATTCATCAAAAATAGACCACTCTTCAAGGGTGCATGGCCATAAAAGATATTACTCATATAAATAGAACAACCATTATTCTCTGATTTAAATGAATAACCGTCTCGCATCAAACAAGATCCAGATATAATGTTCATGCTCAACACTAGCACCAAATAACAATTATTTAGGTCTAAAACTAATCTGGAAGGTAGATGTAGAGGTAGCGTGCCGACCGCGATCACATCGACTTTGGAACCATTTCCCACGCGCATCGTCACCTCATCCTTTGCCAGTGTTCGCTTAATCCGTAGTCCCTGTTTCGAGTTGCAAATGTTAGCAACAGAACCAGTATCAAATACCCAGGTGCTACTGCGAGTTCTAGTAAGGTACACATCAATAACAGGTATATCACATACACCTTTGTTCACCTTGCCATCCTTCTTATCCGCCAAATACTTGGGGAAGTTCCGCTTTCAGTGTCCAGTCTGCTTGCAGTAGAAGCACTCAGTTTCAGGCTTAGGTCCAGATTTGGGTTTCTTCTCCTGAGCAGTAACTTGCTTACTGTTCTTCTTGAAGTTCCCCTTCTTCTTCCCTTTTCCCTTTTTCTTGAAACTGGTGGTCTTGTTGACCATCAACACTTGATGCTCCTTCTTTATTTCTACCTCCGCAGCCTTTAGCATTGCGAAGAGCTCGGGAATTGTCTTATCCATCCCTTGCATGTTATAGTTCATCACGAAGCACTTGTAGCTTGGTGGAAGTGATTGAAGAACTCTATCAATGACACTATCAACAGGAAGATTAACTCCCAGTTGAGTCAAGTGATTATGATACCCAGACATTTTGAGTTTATGTTCACTAACAGAACTATTCTCCTCCATCTTGCAGCTGTAGAATTTATTGGAGACTTCATATCTCTCAATCCGGGCATTTGCTTGAAATATTAACTTCAACTCCTGGAACATCTCATATGCTCCATGACGTTCAAAACGCCGTTGAAGTCCCGATTCTAAGCCGTAAAGCATGGCACACTGAACTATCGAGTAGTCATCAACTTTGCTCTGCCAGACGTTCATAACATCTGGTGTTGCTCCAGCAGTAGGCCTGGCACCTAGCGGTGCTTCCAGGATGTAATTCTTCTGTGCAGCAATGAGGATAATCCTCAAGTTACGGACCCAGTCCGTGTAATTGCTACCATCATCTTTCAACTTTGCTTTCTCAAGGAACGCATTAAAATTCAACGGAACAATAGCACGGGCCATCTATCTACAATCAAACATAGACAAGCAAGATACTATCAGGTACTAAGTTCATGATAAATTTAAGTTCAATTAATCATATTACTTAAGAACTCCCACTTAGAAAGACATCCCTCTAATCTTCTAAATGATCACGTGATCCAAATCAACTAAACCATAACCGATCATCACGTGAAATGGAGTAGCTTTCAATGGTGAACATCAATATGTTGATCATATCTACTATATGATTCACACACGACCTTTCGGTCTCAGTGTTCCGAGGCCATATCTGCATATGCTAGGCTCATCAAGTTTAACCTGAGTATTCTGCGTGTGCAAAACTGGCTTGCACACGTTGTAGATGGACGTAGAGCTTATCACACCCGATCATCACGTGGTGTCTGGGCACGACGAACTTTGGCAACGGTGCATACTCAGGGAGAACACTTTTATCTTGAAATTTAGTGAGAGATCATCTTATAATGCTACCGTCAATCAAAGCAAGATAAGATGCATAAAAGATAAACATCACATGCAATCAATATAAGTGATATGATATGGCCATCATCATCTTGTGCTTGTGATCTCCATCTCAGAAGCACCGTCATGATCACCATCGTCACCAGCGTGACACCTTGATCATCATCGTAGCATCATTGT
The DNA here is from genome assembly GCF_003073215.2 of Triticum urartu. Taxonomy (NCBI): domain Eukaryota; kingdom Viridiplantae; phylum Streptophyta; class Magnoliopsida; order Poales; family Poaceae; genus Triticum; species Triticum urartu. The sequence continues at coordinate 334,382,080 of NC_053026.1, forward strand.
CGTCTCGCCAATCTTATGCTTCCACGACTATCGCTACCGCTTAGTGATAAAGTAAAGCATTACAGCGCAATTGCATTGCATACAATAAAGCGACAACCATATGGCTCCTGCCAGTTGCCGATAACTCGGTTACAAAACATGATCATCTCATACAATAAAATTTAGCATCATGTCTTGACCATATCACATCACAACATGCCCTGCAAAAACAAGTTAGACGTCCTCTACTTTGTTGTTGCAAGTTTTACGTGGCTGCTACGGGCTGAGCAAGAACCATTCTTACCTACGCATCAAAACCACAACGATAGTTTGTCAAGTTGGTGTTGTTTTAACCTTCGCAAGGATCGGGCATAGCCACACTCGATTCAACTATAGTTGGAGAAACTGACACCCGCCAGCCACCTGTGTGCAAAGCACGTCGGTAGAACCAGTCTCGCATGAGCGTACGCGTAATGTCCGTCCGGGCCGCTTCATCCAACAATACCGCCGAACCAAAGTATGACATGCTGGTAAGCAGTATGACTTATATCGCCCACAACTCACTTGTGTTCTACTCGTGCACAACATCAACGCATAAAACCTAGGCTCGGATGCCACTGTTGGGGAACGTAGTAATTTCAAAAAAATTCCTACGCACATGCAAGATCATGGTGATGCATAGCAACGAGAGGGGAGAGTGTTGTCCATGTACCCTCGTAGACCAAAAGCGGAAGCGTTAGCACAACGCGGTTGATGTAGTCGTACGTCTTCACGATCTGATCGATCCAAGTACCGAACGCACGGCACCTCCGAGTTCAGCACACGTTTAGTTCGATGACGTCCCGCGAACTCCGATCCAGCAGAGCTTCATGGGAGAGTTCCGTCAGCACGATGGCGTGGTGACGGTGACGATGTTGCTACCGACGCAGGGCTTCGCCTAAGCACCGCTACGATATGACCGAGGTAGAATATGATGAAGGGGGGCACCGCACACGGCTGGGAGAGATCAACTGATCAACTTCTGTGTCTAGAGGTGCCCCCCTGCCACTATATATAAAGGAGCAAGGGGGGAGGCCGGCCGGCCCTCTATGGGCGGTCCAGGAGGAGGAGTCCTCCTCCTAGTAGGAGTAGGACTCCCCTTTCCTACTCCTACTAGGAGCAGGAAAGGAAGGAGGAGAAGGAGAAGGAAGGAGAAGGAGGAAAAGGAGGAAAGGGGGGCCGGCCCCCTAGTCCAATTCGGTTTGGGCTAGGGGGGCCGCGTGCCCTGCCTCCTCTCTTCCACCACTTGGCCCATGAGGCCCATTACTTCTTCCTCGTATTCCCGTAACTCCCCGGTACCCCCGAAAATACCCGAATCACTCGGAACATTTCCGATGTCCGAATATAGTCGTCCAATATATCGATCTTTACGTATCGACCATTTCGAGACTCCTCGTCATGTCCCCGATCTCATCCGGGACTCCGAACTACCTTCGGTACATCAAATCACATAAACTCATAATACAATCGTCACCAAAAATTTAAGCGTGCGGACCCTACGGGTTCGAGAACTATGTAGACATGACCGAGACATGTCTCCGGTCAATAACCAATAGCGGAACCTGGATGCTCATATTGGCTCCCACATATTCTACGAAGATCTTTATCGGTCAGACCGCATAACAACATACGTTGTTCCCTTTGTCCTCGGTATGTTACTTGCCCGAGATTCGATAGTCGGTATCTCAATACCTAGTTCAATCTCATTACCAGCAAGTCTCTTTACTCGTTCCATAATACATCATCCCGCAACTAAATTATTAGTTGCAATGCTTGCAAGGCTTAAGTGATGTGCATTACCGAGAGGGTCCAGAGATACCTCTCCGACAATCGGAGTGACAAATCCTAATCTCGAAATACGCCAACCCAACAAGTACCTTCGGAGACACCTGTAGAGCACCTTTATAATCACCTAGTTACGTTGTGACGTTTGGTAGCACACAAAGTGTTCTTCCGGTAAACGGGAGTTGCATAATCTCATAGTCATAGGAACATGTATAAGTTATGAAGAAAGCAATAGCAACAAACTAAATGATCAAGTGCTAAGCTAATGGAATGAGTCAAGTCAATCACATCATTCTCCTAATGATGTGATCCCGTTAATCAAATGACAACTCATGTCTATGGCTAGGAAACATAACCATCTTCGATTAACGAGCTAGTCAAGTAGAGGCATACTAGTGACACTCTGTTTGTCTATGTATTCACACATGTATTATGTTTCCGGTTAATACAATTCTAGCATGAATAATAAAGATTTATCATGATATAAGGAAATAAATAATAACTTTATTATTGCCTGTAGGGCATATTTCCTTCACTAAGCACCTCAGTAGAGAAAGCTAGAACTGACTGTCATGATAAGGCGAGAGACTGGTCGCTGTTCGAGAGGTTTTTGAGTCCTTAAAGACTTATGCCGCTTAGAGGTTGAGTCGGCCCTATCCGGCTTAAGGCGTGTATCGCGCCCCAAATTCGGCCTTCCGAATACTAGGGGCTTCGCTGAAATTTAAAATTATAGAATTCTATGGCTAAGTGAGAGCGATAACGCATTACAGTCCGATTGCCTTGTTCGTTGTGCTGAGCACCTCCCTCGAAGGACCCAAAAATGGGAACAAGAGTGCTCAGGTTTATCCCGAACACCCCAGCACTCGGATTTGATAAACGGCCGAACAGAAGGTAATATTTTAAATTCAGAGAAGCATTGCATAGCGCATATGAACAAGTTTTCAAGAATACATGATTACACGAGCGAGTCTACTCAAACACTATATCTTTCGTACACTCGTCCGCTACGAGACGGGCACCCTTCAGGACCTCATAGTACATCTCGGGGTGGCGATGCTCCTTGCCCTCCGGTGGCCCTTCCTTGATCAGCTTCACGGCGTCCAGCTTGGCCCATTGCACGTTCACACGGGCGAAAGCCCGGCGTGCACCTTTGATGCAGACGGACCGCTTGATAACTTCCAGCCGTGGGCAGGCATCCACAAGCCGCCTCACCAGGCCAAAGTAACTGTTGGGAAGGGCGTCGCCAGGCCACATCCGGACTATCAAGCCCTTCATGGCCTATTCGGTCGCCTTGTGCATCTCGACCAGCTGCTTTAGCTGGTCGCTCATAGGCACTTGGTGTTCGGTCCCAGTATACTGGGCCCAGAACAACTTCTCCATTGAGCTTCCCTCCTCGGCCCAGTAAAATTTTGCGGCATCCGACACGCTGCAGGGCAAATCTGCGAATGCTCCTGGAGAGCTCCGGATTCGGGTAAGTAACAAGTAATTTACTTTCGCATGCTTGCTTTGCATATAGAATGCCTTACCCGCCGCTATTTTCTTCATCGCGTCAATCTCCTGGAGGGCCTTTTGGGCTTCGGCCTTGGCACTCTTTGCACTCTCAAGGGCCGTGGCAAGGACTCTCGCGTCTTCAAGTCAAGCTCCAACGCCTCGTGCTTCGTCACGAGAACGTGGAGCTCTTGCTGCACCTCGCCCACCCATGCCTCATGCCTTTCCCGCTCGGTGCGCTCCTTGGCCGCCTTGTCTTCGGCCTTGGATAGTGCTTGCTTCAGGGTCGCCACCTGGTTCGTAGCCCCTGGCAAAATTACGATGATCATGTCATTTTGCAATCGCATTCTCTTTATACATATCCATAGACTAGGTACTACTTACCTTTGTTCTCGAGCTGCCTCTTAGCAAGGCCGAGCTCTTTCTGGGACCCTTGGAGGTCCTACTTCAGTGCGGCGACCTCCACATTTAGTGCGGTAGAGGCCAGCAGCGAAGCCTGCATACACATATTGACATACTTATATTAGACTCCTGCGATATTGTTTGATCCTCCGTTTGACTTTTCTTTGTGAACACCGAACAGAGCATCAGGGGCTACTGTCTATGCGGTAATATTTTTCATATATTTTAAATACTTACCTCAAAGCCTGTTAGAAGGCTGACACAGGCTTCAGTCAGTCCACTTTTGGCGGACTGAACCTTCTGGACTACCGCACTCATAATAGTGCGGTGCTCCTCATCGATGGAAGCGCTGTGAAGCGCTCCTAGCAGATTGTCCGGTGCCTCTAGATGGACAGAGGTCACCGGCACAAGCGTCTTGCCCCTCTTGGAAGGAGGCCGCATGCCCGAGTCCGGAACCACTGGGGGTTCCGGCGCGGTGTTCGGCTGAGGGCCGAACCCGGAGCCCTCGGGAGCCTTGCTCCCTCTACTCCCGGAGTCCGGAAGGTCACCTTGAGGCGCCTCCGGGACTGTCTCCCCTCGACCCGGTGCCTCTTGAGACAATACCTCAGCATTGTCCGTAGGGCTAGGGGAGGTGGCGGTCGGAAGTGGATCGCTATCCATATCCGACGAGCCCAGGGAGTCGTCCGACGATACGTCGACGGTCTGCATTGTCATAATTCGGCATTAGGAGAAGCAGTGCGACAAAGGAATGCTATGAGTTACTCTGGTATCCGAATACTTATGACTTCGCCAGGGGCTTGGCCCTGAGCAGCCACTCGTCCTCGCCTTCGGCGGCGGTGGTGGAGTAGTCCGGAAGGTGAGTTCTTCCCTTCTTGGACCCTTCGGCCTCCCCAGTTGGGGCGGCCTTCCTTTTCTTGTCTCCCCCGACTGGAGGGGGAGCATCTTCATCTTCCTCCTCATCTTCGGGGGAGGAGTGCGTTGCGGACTTACCGGACGATGAGTCTGATATCACCTGGCGCCAGGAACTCTTCCTGGTTCCCTTGGCCTTCTTGGTCTTCTCCGGCACCTTGTAAGGAGCCAGAGTCAGCATCTCGGTCAGGAGAGCATCCGCAGTGTCTTCGGGCAGAGGGGTCGGACAGTTAATCTGCCCCGACGTCTCCACCCAGTCCTGTCAAAGGCATGGAGATCAGACCCCGCACATGGTTAAGCTAGGGGAAATAAATATCCCGTCGGATGTATAGAACTCATCGAATGCGCTCGACGCTTCGCGCTTAGCCCGCGGTCCTCGGTGAGAGAGGGAGAGACCTCGGTGCCCTTGAACAGCACCTTCCAAACGTCCTTGTGCGTCGTGTCGAAGAGCTCGCTCAGAGTCTGGTGCTGGGCTGGGTCGAACTCCCACAAGTTGAAGTCCCGTTGTTGGCACGGGAGGATCCGGCGGACGAGCATGACCTGGACTATATTGACAAGCTTGAGCTTCTTGCTTGCCATGTTCAGGATACATTTCTGGAGTACGTCCAGCTCCACCGATGAACCCCACGACAAGCCCTTCTCTTTCCAGGAAGTGAGCCGTGTGGGGAATCCGGATCGAAACTTGGGGGCAGCCACCCATTTGGTGTCGCGCGGCTCGGTGATGTAGAACCACGCCGATTGCCACCCCTTTATGGTCTCCACGAAGGAGCCTTCAAGCCATATAACATTGGGCATCTTACCCACCATGGCTCCGCCGCATTCTGCTTGTTGGCCTCCCACCACCTTCGGCTTGATATTAAAGGTCTTCAGCCATAGGCCGAAGTGAGGCCGGATGCGGAGGAAAGCCTCACAGACAATGATGAACGCCGAGATGTTGAGGATGAAGTTCGGGGCCAGATCATGAAAGTCCAGCACGTAGTAGAACATGAGACCACGGTTGAATGGATGAAGGGGAAACCCTAGTCTGTGGAGGAAGTGGTCGAGGAAAACTACCCTCTCATGAGGTTCCGGGGTAGGAACGATCTGCCCCGCAGCAGGCAGCCGATGGGTGATATTCGCGGCTAAGTATCTGGCGCCGCGCAGCTTTTTGATGTGCCCCTCCGTAACGGAGGAAGCCATCCATTTACTCCCTGCTCCGGACATGTTTGGAGAAGATTGAGGGGAAGGATGCAGACTTGGGCGTTGGAGCTCGAGTGCGCAAGAACGGATGAGCAAGGAGGAAGAAGGTGTGGATGAAAAGGTGAATCCTTATCCCTTTATCTGGGCGGTCGAAACTATGCGCCCCCACTAGCCTGGTAAAACTCGCTTATCCCCCAAGCGCTGTAATCGATGGCGCGGTTGGGTTACCCACGCCCGTATTGATGAGAATCCCGTGATAAGGGGAACACGATCTCTGCTTTGACAAGACGTGTCAAGGAACTGCCTCGCGTTATGTGCGGGGCTAGTTAAAGGAAACAGTTCGAATAATTACCGGGCCATGGCATAATGTCATGTTGCCAAAATGTGTCAGCAGATTAGATTTGTGGAAATATTATTCTCTCTACGTTGGTATGTGGAACTTATTTTGCAGGGTCGGACACTATCCTTTATTTGAACTCTTCTGTGGTATATCTGGAGGAGGAACCCGCCTTGCAATGCCGAAGACAATACTGCGCGCCGGACTCATCGTCATTGAAGCCTGGTTCAGGGGCTACTGAGGGAGTCCTGGATTAGGGGGTCTCCGGACAGCCAGACTATATCCTTTGGCCGGACTGTTGGACTATGAAGATACACGATTGAAGACTTCGTCTCATGTCCGGATGGGACTCTACTTGGCGTGGAAGGCAAGCTAGGCAATACGGATATGTATATCTCCTCCTTTGTAACCAACCTTGTGTAACCCTAGCCCTTTCCGGTGTATATATAAACTGGAGGGTTTTAGTCCGTAGGACAACAGACAATCATACCATAGGCTAGCTTTTAGGGTTTAGCCTCTCCGATCTCGTGGTAGATCTACTCTTGTACTACCCATATCATCAATATTAATCAAGCAGGACGTAGGGTTTTACCTCCATCAAGAGGGCCCGAACTTGGGTAAAACATCGTGTCCCCTGCCTCATGTTACCATCCGCCTTAGACGCACAGTTCGGGACCCCCTACCCGAGATCCGCCGGTTTTGACACCGACACAAACCCTTTACACGCCCCCCACGGGGTCCATATAGATTCCTCGTAGGGAACAAAAGAAGGAAGCTTCCAGGAGCCCTATCTATACGCGCCGCCGCCGACACCATCATCAACAGTGGGCCACGGGGGGTGATACGTCCATTTTGCATCATGCTTTTATATCAATATTTATTGCATTATGGGCTGTTATTACACATTATGTCACAATACTTATGCCTACTCTCTCTTATTTTAGAAGGTTTACATAAAGAGGGAGAATGCCGGCAGCTGGGATTCTGGGCTGGAAAAGGAGCAAATATTAGAGACCTATTCTGCACAACTCCAAAAGTCCTGAAACTTCACAGAAGATGTTTTCCAAATATATAAAAAATATTGAGAGCAAGAACTTCACCAGGGGGGCCACACCCTGCCCACGAGGGTGGGGGGCACGCCCTACCCCCTAGGCGCGCCCCCTACCTCGTGGGCCCCCTGGTGGCCCTCTGGTGGCCATCTTCTGCTATATGGAGTCTTTCGATGGGAAAAAAATCATAAGCCATCTTCTTGGACGAAACTCTGCCGCCACAAGGCAGAATCTTGGCGGAATCAATCTAGGGCTCTGGCGGAGCTGTTCTGCTGGGGAAACTTCCCTCCCGGAGGGGAAAATCATCGCCATCATCATCACCAAAGCTCCTCTCATCGGGAGAGGGCAATCTCCATCAACATCTTCATCAACACCATCTCATCTCAAAACCCTAGTTCATCTCTTGTATCAAATTCTTGTCTCCAAGTCCGGGATTGGTGCTAGTAGTGTTAATTACTCCTTGTAGTTGATGCTAGTTGGTTTAATTGGTGGAACATCATATGTTCAGATCCTATATGCATATTAATACCCCTCTGATTATGAACATGTTTATGCTTCGTGAGTAGTTACTTTTGTTCCTGAGGACATGGGAGAAGTCTTGCTATTAGTAGTCATGTGAATTTGGTATTCGTTCGATATTTTGATGAGATGTATGTTGTCTCTCCTCTAGTGGTGTTATGTGAACGTCGACTACATGACACTTCACCATTATTTGGGCCTAGAGGAAGGCATTGGGAAGTAATAAGTAGATGATGGGTTGCTAGAGTGAAAGAAGCTTAAACCCTAGTTTAAGTGTGCCGGGGTTTCTGATCCACGGACACCTATGGGACCGGCGGACCGGGTCCCTTTCGGTTCGGCGGGGGCGGAGGTTGCGCAAAGAGCAGATCGAGGCGAAACACGCGAGCGGTTGGTCGCGCGAAGAGTAAATCGAGGCGAAGCACGCGAGCGATTTACCCAGGTTCGGGCCGCACGGATGCGTAAAACCCTACTCCTGCTTTGTGGTTTGGTATTGATTTCTAGCTTGGGAGCACGGAGTGCTACAGTACACACCAGCTGCTAGCGAGACCGAGCGTGAGTGTGTGGAATGGCCCTCTCCCCCCCGTTGCACTCGGGCCTCCTTTTATATGCTCAAGGGGTTACCGACATAGAGCAACGGAGGTCAAGGGCAGAAATGGAAAGGTGCCGTAGTAGGCACAGCTAGGTGCTGTAGCAGGCACAGCTACCTGCTACAGTGTTATCATACCTAACCCTGACGGCAGGGGACAAGGGCATTAAATGCCCGTCTGTGTCACCTGAACAGTACCAAAAGGGACCGCCAGGGACGCCACCGTTTGCCACGATGGTTATCCTGTCAGCGCCTGCTCGCCACCACGCACCCCTAGCTGCACGGCCTCCCGCCACGTGTGCTCGGGAGAGCGACACGTGGGCGGGTGTGCTGGAGCGCGGGCTCGGAGAGGCGGTTCCCACGGCAAACTCCTCGCCGCGGTTGTCGTCTCGTCGCGTCAGGGAGCTTGTCGCTCACCGGATCTTGCCGGGACGCGTGGCGCGTCGCGGCAGGTTTCCTTGGTATGCCTGGGTTGGCCTTCCCGGCAAGCTCCTCTTGCCGGGGCCTTGAGATGCTTTTGATAGCCTTCCCGGCAAGCTCCTCTTTCCGGGGTCTTGTCTTCTTGGTCTGGACACTTTGTTCTTGAATGGCTCCAAAGGAACCTTGGAGGATCTTGGCGGTCACCCGGCAAGCCTTGCCGCGGGGATGCTGCGACTGCCCATGCACAAGTTCGGGATACTAGGGTACCCCTACTCTAGTACACCGACAGGAGCCCCCGGGCCTGGGCCAGACACGATGCCGAGCGCTGTTGGGCCAGGCCCAAAACAGTGCACGGGCACGCGCGGCCTAGGTCACGCCGCATATCTCTCCGCTTCCACCGCGCACGCCCAGAACGGCACGCGTCGAACGCGGCATCGTGGGTGACGTGGGCGGCGTGTGCGGGGATAAGCCCCGCGAGCATGCGTCAGGCCATGATGAAGGGGGCGGTTCACGCCCTCCTCCTTAAACGGAGGTAGGCGTGGGGGCGTGGCGCATTTACTGGATGGGGCCGGTGCGCGGCTTTTCGAGGCGTCCACTCCCCGTGATCACGGGGGGGGGGGGGCGAGGCTGCCTTGTCCGTCGCCTCGGCTCCGCATCCTCGCCACGCGGCTCCCATGCGCTCAGAGTTGCGGACGGTGGAAGTGGGAATCTGGGCCGTTGCGAGTAGAGGCAGCGGGTTGGCCCCGACTCCCTGCTCTCCCCGTGCCCTGATTCGCTGAGCGGGGCGGCCGAGCCCCCACCTCGCTCCTTTATAAAGAGCGGGAGGGGAGCGCGGAAGCCCGCACTCTCTCATCTCCTCCTTTCTTCAGCTTCTGCTCCCCTTTCTCTCATTTGCCATGGAGAAAGGGAACCCTGGTCCTTCCTCGGTGGCGGCAAGGGTCGCCGCCAGGCAGCGCACCTCTCCCTCTCCCGCGCCCGTGGTGGCAGAGCCAGCCATAAGGGGAAGAGGGAGGGGGCGAGGTCGTCGACGAGGCCGAGGACGAGGTCGAGGCGCCCGGGGGAGAGGCGGACGGGGCGGCGCGCCAGCTTCGCCTCCGCCGGCGGTTCTTCTTCCTGCGGCGGTCCATATAGGGGACGACCCTTGCGAGTTCTTCGTCAGGCTGTGCCGGGCGCCTCGTCGTCGCCTCCGGCTTCCAGCCCCGTTAGCGAGCGCGATGGAGTTGGACCCGCCCGAGACACTGAGACTGCACATGAGGGGCTGTGGGATCAGCGGCACGCGAGTCCGCGTTGTATTCCCAGCCCCTAATGTGATGTATCTCGACCGAGGGTGGAAGACATTCGCGCGCATCCACAGCCTGATGGAGGGGTTTACCCTCCATTTTAAGTTAATGGAGGGCGATCTATTCTCCGTCAAGGCCTTCGGGTGCTTCGGCACTCGGGCGAACTGCTGCGTGGACAGCTCCTCCGATAGCGAAGGCTCCCCCTCGAGCGAGAGTGACGAGGAGGGGAGCGACAGCGACGATGAGGGTAGCGGGCGGCGGGATGGTGGGTCCGACTAGGTGTCGGGCGCCGCTCTGCGCGGCACCGGCGACCCCATCATCCGCGTCGCCGGCTCCTTGAACTCCCCGGGGGCGTCTCCTTGGGCGGCTGGCGTAAGGAGGCTGCGGAAGGGGAAGAGGGCTAGCGACAGGGCCGTCAGGTCGGAGTACGAGGGCGTGGTGCCCTCGACAGCGTGCTGACGTCCCGCCGCCCCACCTTCGAGCCCCGCTTCCGGCGTCACCATCACCGTCAAGCCCTCGGTCGGCCCCCCGGATGTTCTCTTGGTGTCTTCTGGCACCCGTAACTCGCCTAGGCGCCTCTTTTGCCCTTTTCGCCTCCTTGACCTACCTCCTGAAGAGAGGGACAGGAAAGGGATTACGGGCATCTCATCTTTTTAATTTGTAAGCCTTCGGGCCTTAGCTGCATTTAAGACTTGTAATCCTCTCTTTCATGTTTTTCATCCTCTATGGACTGTACCTGAGTGGGATGTTGTTTAATGAAAAGGGGATGCTTGCCGGGTTACTTGTCTCGCGGGTTGAACCCACGCCAAGGAGCAAATCCTTGGTGTCCTTCGGACAGATGTTTCATCTCCCGGCAACAGGCCCTGCCGCCCTCCCACGTCGCCCGACCTTTCTCACGCCTTTGACGGAGGCGGGAACGAGATGGGTGCGGCCTCCTCGTTTCATCCCTTTGCTGCCGCGACTACAACCAAACTTGGCCCCAGGAACGCGCTCCAGGGCCTAGAGTTGAGGGAGCACGGCAGTTTTCGGGAAGAAACGCGGTTTTGTATTCCCCAGTCCATAAGAGGGTGCATGATGAGGGATGAAAGACTTATCTGATATCGCAGCCCCTGGCAACTCTGGCTTGCCGTGGGTGTGTCTTGGCATTCGTGGCCCCCGGCAACACTGGCTTGCCGGGGCCCAGGTGCCGGTGCGCCCTTCTTCTCCTTTTCGTCCTCAAGCGGTCTGGCCAGGATATGCGAGCCCTGCAAACGAAGGAAAAGCAAAGGGACGGACACTCGACCTCTAAGCTAGGGGTTAGCCGCTGTTAGGCACTATCAACCCTAACCAAGGACGAGACTCGACCTAGCATGCATGCTCTAACCCCGGGGTAGCAGCGCTTCATTTACTGGTGCTCAGGGTCTGCGCCTAGCTCTGTACAAAGGATTACATGCAACAGCGGCAAGACTTGTGCAGAAAGGTGGTTGCCGAGCAGGGCCCGACAACCGCGCCTTACGGGTAAAACTTACGAAGATGCTCGATGTTCCAGGAGTTGCTCACTGGAATGCCATCTTCGGTCTCAAGGCGGATAGCACCAGGCCTAGTGACTCATTTCACCCGGTAAGGGCCTTCCCACTTCGGCGTCAACTTGTTGGAATTCTTGGCCGACTGAACGCGCCGAAGAACAAGGTCGCCTTCCTCGAGACTTCTGGCATTAACTTTGTGGCTATGGTAGCGGCGCAAAGCTTGCTGGTAGCGAGCAGCTCGCACAGCAGCCTGAAGACGATCTTCCTCAAGGAGCAGCGCGTCATCTTGCCGCAGCCGCTCTTGCTCAAGCTCATCGTACGCGAGCACTCGAGGTGACCCGTATACGAGTTCCGTGGGGATAACTGCCTCTGCTCCATAGACTAGAGCAAAGGGTGTCTGTGCAGTGGCTCGATTTGGCGTCGTTCTGATCGACCAAAGAACCACCGGTAGCTCCTCGATCCAGTTTCTTCCGCACTCGTGCAGCCTGTCGAAAGTTCTGGTCTTGAGCCCGCGCAGCACTTCAGCGTTCGCCCTCTCCGCTTGACCGTTGCTCCTTGGGTGAGCAACAGAAGTGAAGCAGACCTTGGCGCCGAGATCTTGGACGTACTGCATGAAGGTGTGGCTCGTGAATTGTGTACCGTTGTCGGTGATTATCCTGTTGGGGATCCCGAAGCGGCAAACAATCGACCTGAAGAACTTGACGGCTGACTGTGCGGTCACCTTCCTCACTGGTTCCACTTCCGGCCACTTTGTGAACTTGTCGATTGCGACGTACAAGTACTCAAAGCCCCCGACAGCTCGGGGGAAGGGGCCGAGGATGTCGAGCCCCCAGACCGAAAATGGCCAGGATAAAGGGATCGTCTGGAGAGCTTGAGCTGGCTGGTGTATCTGCTTGGAATGGAACTGGCACGCTTCACACTTGGTTACTTGTGCATTTGCATCCTGGAGGGCTGTTGGCCAGAAGAAACCTTGCCGGAATGCTTTGCCGACGAGTGCTCTCGCGCCAATGTGGTGTCCACATATGCCTCCATGTATCTCTGCCAACAGCTTTTGTCCGTCTTCCCGGGGAATACACCTCAATTTCACACCGTTGAGTCTTCTTCTGTACAGTGTCTTGTCGACGAATTGGTACATACTTGACTGCCGGGCTACTCCTTCGGCTTCTTCTGGCTCTTCGGGAAGTTCTCCTGTCTGAAGGAAACGGACAATCTGCTGCGCCCATGTTGGAGCCTGTGGCTCGACAACAAGGACTAAAGGCAAACCTGCTGCTGCGGGAACATCCGCTTCTACGGCAAGAAGCTGTTTCTCTGCCGGAGCGTGACGTTCCCCGGCAAGCTCGCCGGAGCGAAACTTGTCGGGAGCTTCTGCTACAACGGAACAAACCCTAGGGTTTGCCGGAGCGGACTGCTCCTCAGTGGTCTTGGCGTTGATCTTGGGGATTGCTGCGGGAACATCTGCTTCTACGGCAAGGACCTGTGGCCCTGCCGGAGCGTGACATTCCCCGGCAAGCTTGCCAGAGCAAAACTTGTCGGGAGCTTCTGCTACAACGGAACAAACCCTGGGGTTTGCCGGAGCGGACTGCTCCTCAGCACTCTTGTCGTTGATCTTGGGGACCTTCTTGGCGGCGGCTTCGGGAAGCTCTGCCGGCAAATAGTCACTAGGAACCAACTTCCTCTTCTTGCTCTGTCCAGTTGATGGTGTTATGGACGGTTGAGTCAGCTTGAGCACAAAGATCCCTGGTTCCACAGGTAACTTAAGTGCGGCGCACTTTGACAGGCCATCTGCAATGGCGCTCTGAGTTCTTGGAACGTGCTCCATTTGTAGGCCGTCAAAGCGCTCTTCTAGATTTCTCACTTCGTCAACGTAAGCTTCCATCAACGGACTCTGATAATTCTTGTTTACTTGGCGGACGACAAGCTGTGAGTCACCCCTGACAATGAGCTTCTTGATCCCAAGGTCTGCCGCGATCCGGAGACCGGCAAGCAAGCCTTCATACTCTGCAGTATTATTTGTTGCTTGCTCCTTGGGAAAGCGCATCTGGACTACGTACTTGAGGTGCTCTCCGGTGGGTGCGACAAGCAGCACACCAGCGCCGGCGCCTTGCAGCAAAAAGGCACCATCAAAGTACATCAGCCACTCTTTGCTTGCTTCCTTGTCGGGGACGCTCGTCTCTGGAATTTCTTCATCTGGTGTTGGCGTCCACTCTGCTATAAATTCTGCCAATGCTCTGCTCTGGATAGTTGAAGTGCTTTCAAACTTGAGACCAAAGCTTGACAGTTCCAGTGCCCACTCAACAATCATGCCTGTCACTTCTGGATTCTGCAGTATCCTCTTCAGGAAAGCAAGTGACAACTGTGATCTCATGTGCTTGGAAGTAATGGCGCAGCTTTCTCGAGGCCATGAGAAGGCCGAAAAGCAATTTCTGCACACCAGAGTACCTTGACCTAGCCCCCTGCAGGAGGGAACTGACAAAGTAAACTGGGCGCTGCACCATTTTCTTCCGCGTCTCCTCATGCATCTGCGCAGATCCATCTTTGTCGGGACCAGAGCTTGTCGGGGAAGCCCCCTGCTTGTCGCTGGATGCGCTTGCCGCGGTTGCTGGCTCATCATCTCCCTCCCTCTCTGCTACTAGCACAGCACTAACCACTTGATTGGTTGCCGCTATGTACAGCAGCAACTTCTCTTGTGGCTTAGGTGCGACAAGTATTGGAGGGGAGGACAGGTATCTCTTCAGGTCCTGCAGCGCAGCCTCCGCTTCCGAAGTCCATTTCATTGGACCTGCCTTTTTCAATAATTTGAAAAATGGCAGGGCGCGCTCAGCAGACCGAGAAATAAACCTGCTGAGAGCAGCCACGCAACCGGCAAGTTTATGTACATCCTTGACGCGCTTTGGTGCTTCAACTTGCTCAATGGCCTTGATCTTGTCGGGGTTGGCTTCAATTCCCCGCTGAGACACGAAGAACCCGAGAAGCTTGCCGGAGGGAACTCCGAACACGCACTTCTCTGGGTTGAGCTTGAGGCTGATCTTGCGCAGATTTGCAAAGGTCTCGTCTAAATCTTGAGTCAGGGTTCCTCTGTCCTTGCTCTTGACCACTATATCATCCATGTAGGCTTCCACATTTCTGTGTATTTGTGGCTCGAGAGCAATATGGACTACTCTTGCAAATGTTGAACCAGCATTTTTTAATCCGAAAGGCATCCGTACGAAACAGTACGTGCCACATGGAGTAATAAATGCGGTCTTCTCCTCATCCTCTTCTGCCATGAAGATCTGGTGATATCCTGAGTATGCATCAAGAAACGAAAGCAAATCACATCCGGCTGTGGAGTCAACAATCTGGTCAATGCGCGGCAAAGGGAATGGGTCTTTGGGACAAGCTTTGTTAACATCGGTAAAATTGATACAAAGCCTCCATTTCCCGTTTGCCTTGCGCACGACTACAGGATTGGCCAACCACGTGGGATGGAGCACTCCTCTGACGAGGCCTGCTGCTTCCAGTTTCTTGATCTCTTCTGCAATGAATTCTTGGCGCTCCACCGCCTGCTTCCTGACCCTCTGCTTGACGGGCCGCGCATGGGGACAAACGGCAAGGTGGTGCTCAATCACTTTCCTGGGAACACCGGGGATGTCAGACGGCTGCCATGCAAACACGTCGACATTCACCCGCGGGAAAGCAACGAGCGCGCTTTCCTATTTAGGGTCAAGCGTGGCACTGATGGTGAAGGTACCACCAGTGCCGTCCTCCTTGGCGGATACCCTCTTCGTCTCAGGCGGAGCTGCCATCGTCTTCTCGCGCTTGCCGGTGGAGCTCGATGGTGCGTCCTCGACGGCAGCGCAGCACTCTGAAGAGGTGCGCTTGCCGGAGTGGGCATCAGAGTTCTTGCCAGACTTGGCCTTGCCGGTGGAGCTCGATGGCGCGTCCTCGACGGCAGCGCAGCACTCCGAAGAGGCGCGCTTGCCGGAGTGGGCACCAGAACTCTTGCCGGACTTGGTCTTCTTCCCCCCGGGAGCTTCAGCGGCAAGTGGATTGCGATCTGCCGTGGCTGCTGCTTCCCGGTAGATCTTGTCGGCACAGATAAGAGCATCCTTCTTGTCGCAGGGAAAGAAATGACGCTTATCGGGCCTGGCATCTTCAGCACGTTATATGAGTAGTGAGAGGCCGCCATGAACTTGGCGAGTGCTGGACGGCCAAGTATCCCATTGTAGGGCAATGGGATATCGGCAACGTCGAATGTGACCTTCTCAGTTCTGAAGTTTAGCTCGCTGCCAAATGTTACCGGCAGCGTGACCTTCCCCTTCGGCTTGCTCCTTCCTGGATTGATTCCTTGGAATGTGCCGGTCTCTTCGAGCTCGCTGTCAGGGATCTGGAGTTTTCGGAGTACAGCGGAGGAGATCAGGTTTAAGCCGGCCCTGCCGTCAACTAGCATCTTGGTGACTTTGAGGTTGCGGATAGTTGGTGAAACCAACATCGGCAGACACCCGACCGCAGTTGTGCGATCAAGGTGGTCCTCAATGTCAAAGATGATAGGCATGCTGGACCACTTCAGAAGCTTGCGCGATTCGATGGGTGGTTCTGCCGCATTGACTTCCCGCACCCACTGTTTGAGTTGGCGGTCCGAGGTATGCAGAGAAGCACCACCGTCAACGCACAAGACCTCTGTGGCTTTCTGAAACTCCTGCTCACTGGTCTCAACGTCATCCATGTCTTCGTCGTCATCGCCGTCTTCATCCTTGTCGCGACCGCGGGGAGGTCTGTCTCCTTGCCGCTGCTTGGCCTTGCCGCGGCGTTCTTCCTGGCCGGTGCGCTTCTGGCCAGATTTCTCGGCACCCCCTTGGGCTCTCTCCTTGTCGCGCCGCTCGTACTCAGCCTTCTGTTGCTGGATGAGCTGCTCGACCTTCTTGCAGCTCTGGAGGTCATGGCCCTTGGTGCGGTGAATCTTGCAGTATTGCTTGCCGGAGCTGCCCTGCTTGTCGGCGACTGCCACAGCCTGACAGTTGGTGCACGCGGCAACTTCCTTGCCGGGGCAACCAACTGTAGCCTTCTTGGCACCACCTTCGTCGCCGGACTGCTCAACGACTAGCACCTCTTTGTTCTGCTTCTTCCTGTTCCGCCGCCGGTTTTTCCTTGCCGGGGCAGCATCTTCACTGTCAGACCCTTCCGCTCCGGTCTTCTCTCCGGGAAGTCTCCTCCCCTCCTCAGCTCGTGCACACTTGTTGGCCAGGGCATATAGCTCGCTGACGTCTCTGATCCTGCACATCGCCATCTCCTCCCGCATCCTGCGGTTACGCACGTTCTGGTGGAACACGCTGATGACCGCGGCGGGGTGGACGTCTGGGATGTTGTACTGTACACGGCTGAACCTCTGAATGTACTTGCGTAGAGGTTCTCCTTCCTTCTGGACGAGCAAATGAAGATCACTCTCTTGGCCATGAGGTTTGTGGCCGCCTGTAAGGGCGCCGACAAACTGATGGCATAGATCATCCCAGGAGGATATGGAGTTGTCCGGCAAGTGCATGAGCCAGGACCTGACGTTGGGCTTAAGCACCAACGGGAAGTAATTGGCAAGGATCTTGTCGTCCCGCCCCCCAGCAGCCTGCACCGCAATGGTGTAGATGCTGAGGAACTCCGACGGATGCGACTTGCCGTCGTACTTCTCTGGTACGTCCGGTTTGAAGTTCTTCGTACTGGGCCACTGGACTTGCCGCAGCTCACGAGTGAACGCAGGGCAACCTACCGTGTACGGCAAGTCACCTGGTTCCCCCGGCGCATGCATGTCAACAGAGGGCCCAGCGCGCTGGTCTGACTGATGCCGCGCTTCTCTCCGACGCTCGATGCGAGTACGAGCGTCTTCCCGCTGTCGTTCTTGAAGAACTTGGCGCTGATCGCGACGAGCTCGCGGATCTGACGACGCGGTGGAGTCGCTGTCGAGGTGGATCCGGTGAGTCGGCGATCTTGGCCTTCGGGGCGGAGAGTGCACGGTGGTCGTACCCTCGCCAGCCTCGTCGCCACCGGCTCGCGCATGGCGGACTCGCTGCGGCTGCGATGTGCCCGGCTGCCGAGGAGTGTCGCCGTTGGCGAAGCCGATGAGACTCTGGATAGTGGCCCTCCAGTCATCGATCTTGTCCGCCGCTGGAGGGTAGTCTAGGAGCAGCTGAGCTCGTGCCAAAGCTTCTGCTGCAGTGGCGGGTGGCGGTAGCGAACGGTGCGAGGAGCGGGATATGCTCGGACTTCTAACCACGTTAGAAGGAGCAGCATCCCGTCCAGGCGACCGTGTGTCGCTCGCGCCGGCATGTTGACGTGCATGGTGGTCTTGGGCGCTCCGAGAGCCACCAGCTCGATCTTGGTCCAGCGAACGCATGGCACCGTGAGTACCATGACATTGCCGGTCCCGCGCCTCCTGAGAAAGGCGCGGTGCATGCACGGACGCCGAGGTCTTGGAGTGCGCCCGGTCGTTGTGGGAGCCGGCTACGCCGCCGATGGGCAGCGCAGCCTTATCCCGAGACCTGGCAGCACCGTGAGTTCCCTCGTCGACGCGTGCCCCTCCGCCGGCGCCTGCCCCACCAACCGTTTGCTCCGGCGGTGGCTGGCTCGGCGCGGATGGAGAAGCTGCCTCCGAAACCTTCTTCTTCGGTGGCATGTTGATGAAGATGATGAAGATCTAGCCCGCGAGAACGCCGGATCTGAGGACGATGAAGATCAAGCCCGCGAGGACGCCGGATCTGGTTCACACAACTTCAACGCCCCCTACCTGGCGCGCCAAAGATGCCGGGGTTTCTGATTCACGGACACCTATGGGACCGGCGGACCGGGTCCCTTTCGGTTCGGCGGGGGCGGAGGTTGCGCAAAGAGCAGATCGAGGCGAAACACGCGAGCGGTTGGTCGCGCGAAGAGTAAATCGAGGCGAAGCACGCGAGCGATTTACCCAGGTTCGGGCCGCACGGATGCGTAAAACCCTACTCCTGCTTTGTGGTTTGGTATTGATTTCTAGCTCGGGAGCGCGGAGTGCTACAGTACACACCAGCTGCTAGCGAGACCGAGCGTGAGTGTGTGGAATGGCCCTCTCCCCCCCCCGTTGCACTCGGGCCTCCTTTTATATGCTCAAGGGGTTACCGACATAGAGCAACGGAGGTCAAGGGCAGAAATGGAAAGGTGCCGTAGTAGGCACAGCTAGGTGCTGTAGCAGGCACAGCTACCTGCTACAGTGTTATCATACCTAACCCTGACGGCAGGGGACAAGGGCATTAAATGCCCGTCTGTGTCGCCTGAACAGTACCAAAAGGGACCGCCAGGGACGCCACCGTTTGCCACGATGGTTATCCTATCAGCGCCTGCTCGCCACCACGCACCCCTAGCTGCACGGCCTCCCGCCACGTGTGCTCGGGAGAGCGACACGTGGGCGGGTGTGCTGGAGCGCGGGCTCGGAGAGGCGGTTCCCGCGGCAAACTCCTCGCCGCGGTTGTCGTCTCGTCGCGTCCGGGAGCTTGTCGCTCACCGGATCTTGCCGGGACGCGTGGCGCGTCGTGGCAGGTTTCCTTGGTATGCCTGGGTTGGCCTTCCCGGCAAGCTCCTCTTGTCGGGGTCTTGTTTCCTTCCCGGCAAGCTCCTCTTGCCGGGGCCTTGAGATGCTTTTGATAGCCTTCCCGGCAAGCTCCTCTTGCCGGGGTCTTGTCTTCTTGGTCTGGACACTTTGTTCTTGAATGGCTCCAAAGGAACCTCAGAGGATCTTGGCGGTCACCCGGCAAGCCTTGCCGCGGGGATGATGTGACTGCCCGTGCACAAGTTCGGGATACTAGGGTACCCCTACTCTAGTACACCGACAAAGTGTTGCTTCGTAAGGGGCTGATTTGGATCCATATGTTTCATGCTATGGTTAGGTTTATCTTAATTCTTTTGTTCTAGTTGCGGATGCTTGCAATAGAGGTTAATCATAAGTGGGATGCTTGTCCAAGTAAGGACAGCACCCAAGCACCGGTCCACCCACATACAAAATTATCAAAGTACCGAACGTGAATCATATGAACGTGATGAAACCTAGCTTGACGATATTCCCATGTGTCCTCGGGAGCGCTTTACATCATATAAGAGTTTGTCCAGGCTTGTCCTTTGCTACAAATAGGATTGGGCCACCTTGCTGCACTTTATTTAGTTTTGTTACTTGTTGCTCGTTACAAATTATCTTATCACAAAGCTATCTGTTACCACTTATTTCAGTACTTGCAGAAAAACCTTGCTGGAAACCGCTTATCATTTCCTTCTGCTCCTCGTTGGGTTCGATACTCTTACTTATCCAAAGGCCTACGATAGATCCCCTATACTTGTTGGTCATCAAGACTCTTTTTTGGCGCTATTGCCGGGGAGTGAAGCGCATTTGGTAGGTGGAATTTGGTAAGGAAAAATTTATATAGTGTGCTGAAATTTACTGTCACCTGTTACTATGGAAAGTAATCCTCTGAGGGGCTTGTTCGGGGTATCTTCACCCCAACCAGTAGAGCAAAGAGTTGCTCCTCAACCTACTGAACCTACTGAAAATGAAAATGAAAATGCTTTCTTTGAAGTTCCTTCGGGTATGATAGAAAAACTGCTAGCTAATCCTTTTTTAGGAGATGGAACAAAACATCCTGATGAACATTCGATATATGTGCATGAAGTTTGTGGATTATATAAGCTTGCAGGTGTACCGGAGATGTTGTTAAGAAGAAGGTATTCCCTTTATCTTTGAGGGGAGATGCATCGACATGGTATAGGCTATGTGATGGTATGAGGTCTTGGAATTACAAACGTTTGAAATTGGAATTTCATCAGAAGTTTTATCCTATGCGCCTTGTTCATTGTGATCGCAATTATATATATAATTTTTGGCCTCGCAAAGGAGAAAGCATCGCTCAAGCTTGGGGGAGGCTTATATCAATGTTATATTCATGCCCCAATAATGAGCTCTCAAGAGAAATGATTATTCAAAAAATTTATGCTTGGCTTTCTGGTAATAATCGCACCATGCTTGATACTTCTTGTGTTGGCTCTTTTATGATGAAGTCTATTGAATTCAAATGGGATTTATTGGAAAGAATTAAACGCAACTCTGAAGATTGGGACCTCGACAATGGTAAGGAGTCAGGTATGACACCTAGTTTTGATTGTGTTAAATCTTTTATGGATACCGATATTTTTTGTAAATTTTGCACTAAATATGGACTTGACTCTGAGATAGTAGCTTCTTTCTGTGAATCTTTTGCTGCTTATGTTGATCTCCCCAAGGAGAAATGGTTTAAATATCATCCTCCCATAGAAGTAAAAGTATCTGCACCTATTAAAGTTGAAGAAAAGACTATCACTTATAATGATCCTATTGTTCCTACTTCTTATGTTGTGAAACCAATTTTCCCTGTTAGGATAAAGGATCATGCTAAAGCTTCAACTGTGGTTTGTAAAAGCAATATTAAAACATATACACCTCCTGAGCAAGTTAAAGTTGAACCTAATATTGCCATTGTTAAAGATCTCTTGTCTGATAATATAGATGAGCATGTTATTTATTTCTGTAATGAAACTGCTAGAATTGCTAAACCCCGTGATAAAGATAAACCTAGACCTATGTTAGGCATGCATGTTATTTCTGTTAAAATAGGAGATCATTGTTATCATGGCCTATGTGATATGGGTGCTAGTGCTAGTGCAATACCTTATTCCTTATACAAAGAAGTTATGCATGATATTGCACCTGCTGAGATGGAAGATATTGATGTTACAATTAAACTTGCCAATAGAGATACTATTTCGCCAATGGGAATTGTTAGAGATGTTGAATACTTGTGTGGGAAAACTAAATATCCTGCTGATTTTCTTGTTCTTGGTTCCCCACCAGATAGCTTTTGTCCCATTATATTTGGTAGACCCTTCTTAAATACTGTTAATGCTACCGTAGATTGCAAAAGAGATGTTGTTATTATCGGTTTAGATGATATGACTCATGAATTTAATTTTTCTAAATTTAGTAGACAACACTGTGAAGAAGAATTACCTAGTAAGGATGAAATTATTGGTCTTGCTTCTATTGCCGTACCTCCTAGTGATCCTTTAGAACAATATTTGCTAGACCATGAAAATGATATGTTTATGAATGAAAGAAGGGAATTGGATGAAGTATTCTTCAAATAGGAACCTATTCTGAAAAACGATTAACCTGTTGAAATCCTAGGGGATCCTACTCCACCCAAGGGTGATCCCGTGTCTGAGCTTAAACCCTTACCTGATACTCTTAAATATGCTTATCTTGATGAGAAAATGATATATCCTGTTATTATTAGTGCTAACCTTTCAGAGCATGAGGAAGAGAGATTATTGAAAACTCTGAAGAAGCACCGCGCTGCTATTGGGTATACTCTTGATGATCTTAAGGGCATTAGTCCCACTCTATGTCAACATAAAATTAATTTGGAAGAAGATGCTAAACCAGTTCGTGATCATCAACGCTGGCTGAATCCTAAAATGAAAGAAGTGGTAAGAAAGGAGATATTAAAGCTCCTTGAGGCAGGTATAATTTATCCCGTTGTTGATAGTCAATGGGTAAGCCATGTCCATTGTGTCCCTAAGAAGGGAGGTATTACTGTTGTTCCTAATGATAAAGATGAAATGATTCCTCAAAGAATTATTACAGGTTATAGGATGGTAATTGATTTCCGCAAATTAAATAAGGCTACTTAAAAAACATCACCCCTTACCTTTTATCGATCAAATGCTAGAAAGATTGTCCAAACATACACATTTTTGCTTTCTAGATGGTTATTCTGGTTTCTCTCAAATACCTGTGTCAGCCAAAGATCAATCAAAGACTACTTTTACATGCCCTTTTGGTACTTTTGCTTATAGACGTATGCCTTTTGGTTTATGTAATGCACCTGCTACCTTTCAAAGATGAATGATGGCTATATTCTCTGACTTTTGTGAAAAGATTTGAGAGGTTTTCATGGACGAATTTTCCGTCTATGGATCTTATTTTGATGATTGCTTGAGCAACCTTGATCGAGTTTTGCAGAGATGTGAAGAAACTAATCTTGTCTTGAATTGGGAAAAGTGCCACTTTATGGTTAATGAAGGTATTGTCTTGGGGCATAACTTTTCTGAAAGAGGTATCGAAGTTGATAAAGCCAAGGTTGATGCTATTTAAAATATGCCACGTCCCAAGGACATCAAAGGTATAAGAAGTTTCCTTGGTCATGCCGGTTTTTATAGGAGGTTCATTAAGGACTTCTCAAAAATTTCTCGGCCTCTGACTAATTTATTACAAAAAGATATACCATTTGTCTTTGATGATGATTGTGTAGAAGCATTTTAAATACTTAAGAAAGCATTGATTTCTGCACCTATTGTTCAGCCACCTATTTGGAATTTACCCTTTGAAATTATGTGTGATGCTAGTGATTATGCTGTAGGTGTTGTTCTAGTACAAAGAGTTGATAAGAAAATAAATGTTATTCAATATGCTAGTAAAACTCTAGACAATGCTCAAAGAAATTATGCTACTACTGAAAAAGAATTCTTAGCAGTTATATTTGCTTGTGATAAGTTTAGACCTTATATTGTTGATTCTAAAGTAACTATTCACACTGATCATGCTGCTATTAAATATCTTATGGAAAAGAAAGATGCTAAACCTAGACTTATTAGATGGGTTTTCTTGCTACAAGAATTTGATTTGCATATTGTTGATAGAAAAGGAGCTGAGAACCCCGTTGCAGACAACTTGTCTAGGTTAGAAAATGTGCTTGATGACCCACTACCTATTGATGATAGCTTTCCTGATGAGCAATTAAATGTCATAAATGCTTCTCATACTGCTCCATGGTATGCTGATTATGCGAATTACATTGTTGCTAAGTTTATACCACCTAGTTTCACATACCAGCAAAAGAAAAAGTTCTTCTATGATTTGAGGCATTACTTTTGGGATGACCCACATCTTTATAAAGAAGGAGTAGATGGTGTTATTAGACGTTGTGTACCTGAGCATGAACAGGAACAGATCCTACGCAAGTGTCACTCCGAAGCTTATGGAGGACACCATGCTGGGGATAGAACTACACATAAGGTACTGCAATCTGGTTTTTATTGGCCTACTCTCTTCAAGGATGCCCGTAAGCTTGTCTTATATTGTGATGAATGTCAAAGAATTGGTAATATTAGTAGACATCAAGAAATTCCTATGAATTATTCACTTGTTATTGAACCATTTGATGTTTGGGGCTTTGACTATATGGGACCTTTCCCTTCCTCTAATGGTTATACACATATTTTAGTTGTTGTTGATTACGTTACTAAGTGG
Organism: Triticum urartu; assembly: GCF_003073215.2. Taxonomy (NCBI): domain Eukaryota; kingdom Viridiplantae; phylum Streptophyta; class Magnoliopsida; order Poales; family Poaceae; genus Triticum; species Triticum urartu. The sequence goes on from NC_053026.1 coordinate 334,405,879, forward strand.
GTAGAAGCTATTCCAACTAGTAGTGCTGATCATAACACTTCTATTAAAATGCTTAAATAAGTTATTTTTCCAAGATTTGGAGTCCCTGGATATTTAATGACTGATGGTGGTTCACATTTTATTCATGGTGATTTTTGTAAAACGCTTGCTAAATATGATGTTAATCATAGAATTGCGTCTCCTTATCACCCTCGGTCTAGTGGTCAAGTAGAATTGAGTAATAGAGAACTCAAATTAATTTTGCAAAAGACTGTTAATAGGTCTAGAAAGAATTGGTCCAAGAAACTTGATGATGCATTATGGGCCAATAGAACTGCATATAAAAGTCCTATGGGTATGTCTCCGTATAAAATGGTCTATGGAAAAGCATGTCACTTACCTCTCGAACTAGAACATAAGGCTTATTGGGCTATTAAAGAACTTAATTATGATTTTAAACTTGCCAGTGAGAAGAGGTTATTTGATATTAGCTCACTTGATGAATGGAGAACCCAAGCCTACGAAAATGCCAAGTTGTTTAAAGAAAAAGTTAAAAGATGGCATGACAAAAGGATACAAAAGTATGAGTTTAATGTAGGTGGTTATGTATTGCTATACAACTCTTTTGCGGGAAAACTTCCCTCTAAATGGGAAGGTCCTTACGTTATCGAGGAGGTCTACCGTTCCGGTGCCATAAAAATCAACAACTTCGAAGGCACAAATCCGAAGGTGGTGAACGGTCAAAGAATCAAACACTATATCTCCGGTAATCCCATAAATGTTGAAACCAATGTTATTGAAACCGTAACCCCGGAGGAATACATAAGGGACACTTTCCGGAATGTTTCAGACTCCGAAAAGGAATAGGTATGTGGTACGGTAAGTAAACCAACTCCAAAACAGTTTTTAAGGCAATATTTCTCCGTTTTGGAATATTTAGAAAAATAGAAAAATAAGCAGCAGTCCGGGATGGACACGAGGGCTCCACGAGGGTGGAGGGCGCGCCCTACCCTACTGGGCGCTCCCCCTACCTCGTGGGCACCTCGTGTGCTCTCTGGACTCCGTTTTCGTACACGACACGTATTTTGGTTGGTAAAAGTTCATTATATAATCTCCCGGGGGTTTTGACTCCCGTATCATGCAAAAATATCTTGTCTTTGTTTCGAGCTGTTTTTCTGACAGATCTAGATTATCATGACGTCTCCAAGTGCTCACAAGGACAAGTTCTTCGAGAAGGTCATCAACCCTTACCTCGCGGAGGTGCAGCGACACCCTCAACCATTGAGATGCATGATGGGTTGTTGCACATCCGTGATGCTGAGGGACCGAAGGGGACCGGAAGCATGGAGACGAGGCTTGAACCAATGGAGCAACAAGTTTTCAAGTGTCAGGGGATGGTGGAGCGTGGACTCAACTCCAACCACGCGATGATCGTAGAATTCACCAACAAACACAAGCTGGATGCCGACAACATCGGGGAGACCATCTTCAAGCTTCACGAGAAAATCGAGCACCTTCAAGCTCAAATCTATGACCTGCAAAACCAAAACTGCGAGTATGAATATAGATTCAAAAGGATGAGTTTGGCTGCAGATTTGAGGATCCCAGAGACTCAGTCATCCTTCTATGATGGTGAGCCTATGCCTTGGAAGGAGGACGACAAGCCTACGCCATCAACAAAATCACCACCGTCTCCACCAACAAAGAAGAATTGAGTATCTGATATGGGCACTCCACTTGGCAATTGCCAAGCTTGGGGGAGTGCCGCGGTATCGTATCACCATCACTTTTATCTTTACCATTTTTCTTAGTTCGATCCTTTTGGTAATATCTTGATCTAGTAGAATAAAAGTTCTTAGTGTGATCTAGTTGTGAGTTTTGCTTTATTATCCTTCTATGTAATTGAGTCCGTGAGCTATATAATAAAGATTAGTGTTGAGTCAAGGGCTTGATTATTTTGCCATGATCCTAAAGGAATAAAAGAAAAGAGAAAGAAATAAAAAGAAACAAGGAGATCATATAAGTCTTATGGAGAGTAATGAGCTCACATAGAAAGAGTATGATGAATAAAAGTTGTTGAGGGTTGACAAACACAGTTTTGGTCATCATTGAAATTAATAGGAAGTAACAAAGAAAGAGATGTCTTCACATATAAATATACTATCTTGGACATCTTTTATGATTGTGAGCACTCATTAAAATATGACATGCTAAAGAGTTGACATTGGACAAGGAAGACAACGTAATGGGTTATGTTTTCTTACATCTGAGATAAATTATATTGTCTTGGATCTTCCAACATGATGAGCTTGCCTTTCCCCCTCATGCTAGCCAAATTCATTGAACCAAGTAGAGATACTACTTGTGCTTCCAAATACCCTTAAACCAGTCTTGCCATAAGAGTCCACCATATCTACCTATGGATTGAGGAAGATCCATCAAGTAAGTTGTCATCGGTGCAAGCAATAAAAAAATTGCTCTCTAAATATGTATGATTGATTGGTGTGGAGGAAATAAGATTTATACGAGCGTGTGATATGGAAATAATAAAAGCGACAGACTGCATAATAAAGGTCCATATCACAAGTGGCAATATAAAGTGACATTCTTTCGCATTAAGATTTTGTGCATCCAACCATAAAAGCGCATGACAACCTCTGCTTCCCTCTGCGAAGGGCCTATCTTTTACTTTTATCTCCTACATTGCATAAGAGTCATGGTGATCTTCACCATTCCTTTTTACACTTTATCCATTGGCAATCACAATATGTTGGAAAGATCCTGGTATATATGGCTAATTGGATGTGAGTTTTCATGAACTATTACTGTTGACATTACCCTTGAGGTAAAACGTTGGGAGGCAAAACTATAAGCCCCTATATTTCTCTGTGTCTGATTAAAACTCCATACCCATAAGTATTGCGTGAGTGTCAGCAATTGTGAAATACTATATGATAGTTGAGTATGTGTACTTGCTGAGAAGCTCTTATACATTGACTCTTTCATATGTTATGATAAATTGCAATTGCTTCAATGACTGAGATTATAGTTTGTTAGTTTTCAATGAAGTTTACGATTCATACTTGATATTGTGATTGAATTATTACTCTAGCATTAGAGATTATATGACAAGAATTATATAAGTTGTTGTTCTAAGAATGATCATGATGCCCTCATGTCCGTATTTTATTTTTATCGACACCTCTATCTCTAAACATGTGGACATATTTTTCGATTTCGGATTTTCGCTTGAGGACAAGCGAGGTCTAAGCTTGGGGGAGTTGATACGTCCATTTTGCATCATGCTTTTATATCAATATTTATTGCATTATGGGCTGTTATTACACATTATGTCACAATACTTATGCTTATTCTCTCTTATTTTACAAGGTTTACATAAAGAGGGAGAATGCCGGCAGCTGGGATTCTGGGCTGGAAAAGGAGCAAATATTAGAGACCTATTCTGCACAACTCCAAAAGTCCTGAAACTTCACGGAAGATGTTTCCCAAATATATAAAAAATATTGAGAGCAAGAACTTCACCAGGGGGGCCACACCCTGCCCACGAGGGTGGGGGTGCGCCCTACCCCCCTGGGCGCGCCCCCTACCTCATGGGCCCCCTGGTGGCCCTCAGTGGCCATCTTCTGCTATATGGAGTCTTTCGATGGGAAAAAAATCATAAGCCATCTTCTCGGACAAAACTCCGCCGCCACGAGGTGGAACCTTGGCGGAACCAATCTAGGGCTCTGGCGGAGCTGTTCTGCCGGGGAAACTTCCCTCTCGGAGGGGGAAATCATCGCCATCGTCATCACCAACACTCCTCTCATCGGGAGGGGGCAATCTCCATCAACATGTTCACCAGCACCATCTCATCTCAAAACCCTAGTTCATCTCTTGTGTCCAATTCTTGTCTCCAAGTCCGGGATTGGTGCTAGTAGGTTGCTAGTTGATGCTAGTTAGTTTAATTGGTGGAAGATCATATGTTCAGATCCTATATGCATATTAATACCCCTCTGATTATGAACATGTTTATGCTTCATGAGTAGTTACTTTTGTTCCTTAGGATATGGGAGAAGTCTTGCTATTAGTAGTCATGTGAATTTGGTATTCGTTTGATATTTTGATGAGATGTATGTTGTCTCTCCTCTAGTGGTGTTATGTGAACGTCGACTACATGACACTTCACCATTATTTGGGCCTAGAGGAAGGCATTGGGAAGTAATAAGTAGATGATGGGTTGCTAGAGTGACAGAAGCTTAAAACCTAGTTTATGCGTTTCTTCGTAAGGGGCTGATTTGGATCCATATGTTTGATGCTATGGTTAGGTTTACCTTAATACTTTTGTTGTAGTTGCGGATGCTTGCAATAGAGGTTAATCATAAGTGGGATGCTTGTCCAAGTAAGGACAGCACCCAAGCACCGGTCCACCCACATACCAAATTATCAAAGTACCGAACGTGAATCATATGAACGTGATGAAACCTAGCTTGATGATATTCCCATGTGTCCTCGAGAGCGCTTTACATCATATAAGAGTTTGTCCAGGCTTGTCCTTTGCTACAAAAAGGATTGGGCCACCTTGCTGCACTTTATTTACTTTTGTTACTTGTTGCCCGTTACAAATTATCTTATCACAAAACTATCTGTTACCACTTATTTCAGTACTTGCAGAGAATACCTTGCTGGAAACCGCTTATCATTTCCTTCTGCTCCTCGTTGGGTTCGACACTCTTACTTATCGAAAGGACTACGATAGATCCCCTATACTTGTGGGTCATCAGGGGGCCGATGCCAACTCCATCCAGTTCAACGGCGGCGCCGGGCAGACAGCGTCGCTGCACTCCGGGCACGGCGCGAGCTCGGGGCACGTAGTTGTCGTCGCTCGTCTCTGAAGTCTCGTCGGGCTCGGGAGAGTCGCTGGACCACCAGGAGTCACCGCTGCTGCTGGAGGAGCTGTCAGCAGGTCCGAGGGCGGGCTGAGCGCCTGCCGCTGCAACGTCCTGGCGGCCCCCTTTAGGACAGTACTTCAAGCGGCAGCCTTCCTCGTCGAAGACCTTGAAGAACAGCGTGGAGGCGCCTTCGTACTCAAAATGGATGGCAAGCACCCCCTCCGCGCGGCAGACGCGGGCGACCTCACCCCATGCGCAGGTCATGAAGACCTTGCCAGGGGAGACGACCTCAATCTCCGCCCCCATTGTCGGGGTGTCGCACCCAGCGTACTGTAGCCACAGCTACAGCGCCCCCATTGACGGCATCACTTCGGTGAAGAACAGCAGAAACCAGATCCACGTGCTCGGTGGCATCACCGCCCACACCACGAGTTCACGCGAGGAACCCTCGGCATGGGTTCGCGGGGCGGCAGCGCACGCCGCCACTGCACGGCCATCACGGTCGTGGTGCGGGGGGCGTCGGTCCCTGCTACCTCCTCTGGAGCCCTCTGCTTGGGCGTACAAAGGCAGTGGATAGCCCGGGGGAGGCCGTTCGTGCCAGGGCCTCGTCACCTCCGGCCTCACAACGGCATCGCGGGAGCGAGCCAACCTCTTCTTCGGCGGGAGAGGCCCAAGCTCTTAGCGGGGGGTTTTCCCCTACCCGGCGACGAAGAACCTCCGTATCGGCGCCATAGGTGACGCGGCGCAGCAGCGAAGCAAGGAGGAAGAAGAAGAAGCAGGAGGAGCGAAGGAAGAGATGGGTGACGGGGGCTCTGCCCCCCTTCCCATTTATAGCTAGGAGGAGGCCGACAGCCGGCCCCCACGATCTAAGGTAATAATGACCTTTTTCTGCATGCAACAAGGACTCGTCAAGTCGGGCAGTTGCCGAGGCAGCGTGGGGAAGCGGAGATGCCTACGTCCCATCAATCGCCACGCGGCAACCGAGGCCACAGGCTATTGGGGCCCGTGGTGCTCCGCACTTGCCCCTGGCTTCGCCTCGAAGCCAAGTCCGAGCGCGCCTTGGGCCCGGGGGCTACTGTCGGCGTCCTGGGAACGGGGGTCCCCAGACTTGCCTGCCTGCGGCCCACGGCGTGGCTCCACCAGCAGCCCTGTATGGCCCATCTTCATCAGCGAACACTCAAGATCCTCGCGAGGGGCCAAGCCTTGTGATGCGTATGATGCAATACCTCCTCGGGGGCAGTCTCACTAGGCTGGCTCACGAGCGACGTAGATATCAAGGCAAGGGGCACCTCGCGAGGTCCCTGTGATGCAAGCCATGAGGGCCAAGTCTAGGCCGGCGCTAGGCGGGCGCCAGCGCGCGCAATGTACTCATTTCCTCTTTGGTGCTAAAGGGGCAAGCACAGGCGAGGAGTCCCGAGGCATCAGGCAAAGGTTTCCATATCGGTGCAACAAGACCAAGACTAGCAGGACGACAGGGCGGAGGTCACCGTGGAGCCCAGGACGGCGTCACCACCAGAGCCTTTGGCAGGCGAAGACCACCTTTTGTCAGGATAACTTGTACTAGTTGTCTCCCTTCAAATTTGGCCATTGTTGGATCCCTTCCCGCCTACAATTGGGAAGAGGACCAGGGCCTCTATGAATAGGACTAGCCACCAAAGTAGGAGGCAACTAACGGATCGGAGAACTGATTAGAGGACGGATCTTGGACCATTCAGATCATCCTCAACCACACAAGCTCACTGAGCTCAAGAACACCTCTCCTCAGGAGGCTGTTCTTCCCTTCTACTTGTTCATCCTTAGCCCAAGAGGCAATCCACCACACCACAATGGAGTAGGGCATTACACCACATCGGTGGCCCGAACCAGTATAAACCCTGTGTCCTTTGTTCTGCGAGTTCCACGTGATGAGCTTTGAGATCATGGTGAGAGCGTGAGCTAGGGGGAGGAGAGATATTCGTGCGCACCCCAGAGTTCAAACCTCAAGGGTTTTGCCAGAACCCGAAATCCGACATAGTAGTGTTCATCAGTATCATGCATGAATGAGTTCTGAAGAGCGAATTTTATTCCTTTTTCTTGTCGGTTTGACCTCACAATGCAAAATCAATAAAGAGAAAGGAAACTGGTAAGGCATTGCATGATGGTGGTCCTTTCGAGCAACTGAAATGGAGGGTCTCTACAGATTCTACTCCGCCACCCCTCCAACAAGATTCGCAAGACAACACAAGAATAGACAGTCAACGTAGTTGTGTACATGATGAGCACATCTCCCCTACTCCACAATCACAGGTGTTTGCTCTAACTTGGCACTATTATATGTGGTTGCATATTGCATATGATGTCTAGCTTGTATTGCTTCTAACTTTGTTGAATTGCATCCGCTTACTTTATACATCATGCCTGTGAACATGACATGTTTTCCTGTTTCTAGGACATACTATATCTGAGCACACCATGTTCTTGCATACCCCGCATCAGCCACTTATGATGAGGCACCTTTAAGTCGCCACTATGATATTGGTTGCGTCTTGCATATGGTTGAAGGAAATATGCCCTAGATGCAATAATAAAGTTATTATTTATTTCCTTATATCATGATAAATGTTTATTATTCATGCTAGAATTGTATTAACCGGAAACATAATACATGTGTGAATACATAGACAAAAAAAGTGTCACTAGTATGCTTCTACTTGACTAGCTCATTGACCAAAGATGGTTACCTTTCCTAGCTATAGACATGAGTTGTCATTTGATTAACGGGATCACATCATTAGGAGAATGATGTGATTGACTTGACCCATTCCGTTAGCTTAGCACTTGATCGTTTAGTATGTTGCTATTGCTTTCTTCATGACTTATACATGTTCCTATGACTATGAGATTATGCAACTCCCGTTTACCAGAGGAACACTTTGTGTGCTACCAAATGTCACAACGTAGCTGGGTGATTATAAAGGTGCTCTACAAGTGTCTCCGAAGGTACTTGTTGAGTTGCGTATTTCGATATTAGGATTTGTCACTCGGATTGTCGGAGAGGTATCTCTGGGCCCTCTCGGTAATGCACATCACTATAAGCCTTGCAAGCAATGTGACTAATGAGTTAGTTGTGGGATGATGCATTACAGAACGAGTAAAGAGACTTGCTGGTAACGAGATTGAACTAGGTATTGAGATACCGATGATCGAATCTCGGGCAAGTAACATACCGATGACAAAGGGAACAAAGTATGTTGTTATGCGGTTTGAACGATAAAGATCTTCATAGAATATGTAGGAGCCAATATGAGCATCCAGGTTCCGCTAATGGTTATTGACCGGAGACGTGTCTCGGTCATGTCTACATAGTTCTCAAACCCGTAGGATCCGCACGCTTAAAGTTTGGTGATGATCGGTATTATGAGTTTTTGTGTTTTGATGTACCGAAGGTAGTTCGGAGTCCCGGATATGATCACGGACATGACGAGGAGTCTTGAAATGGTCGATACGCAAAGATCGATATATTGGACGACTATATTCAGACACCGGAAGTGTTCCGATTGGTTTCGGATAAAAACCAGAGTATCGGGGGGGTTACCGGAACCCCCCAGGGAGTTAATTGGGCCTCATGGGCCTTAGTGGGAGAAGAGGAGGGGCGGCAATGGCAGCCGCGCGCCCCTCCCCCTCTAGTCCGAATTGGACAAGGAGGGGGGCGGTGCCCCCCTTTTTCCTTCTCCTCCTCTCTCCCTTCCTTCCCTCTCCTACTCCAACAAGGAAAAAGGAGGAGTCCTACTCCCGGTGGGAGTAGGACTCCCTCCCTGGAGCGCCCTCCTCCTGGCCGGCCGCCTCCCCCCTTGCTCCTTTATATACAGGGGCAGGGGGCACCCTAGGTCACACAAGTTGATCTGTTGATGTATTCCAGCCGTGTGCGGTGCCCCTGTCAGGACCCCGATTCCATGTCACATCGATCTAGCCGGTAACACCTCATATCACATTGCGGCCTCACGCACGGTATCCCCACGGGTGTCGCCTTACCATGGCCCGGGACCGTTTGTGCCTTTTGGCTCACGTATATGATAGTGTCGCTAGCATCCATATGACAAAGAACCCGGGCCGACATGTCTAGTCGTGAACCCAAAGCGGCACAGACCTATGGAGACAGGCATACATGAATCACATCGAGCATGTCGGTCATCGGCGATTGAATCCGGGCTGTAGCACTGGGCTAACAGGACTCCGGGGAACCCGGGCTGTAGCAGGCTAGGCAGGACTCCGGAAGTCACCGCGTGACATTTCCCCGAAGGGACAGACATAGGAACGAAGTGAAACACATGCCGGCCAGTCAAGTGTCCTGAGCAGTAGTGCTGGGCTAGCAGGACTCCGGTGAACCGGGCTGTAGCGGACTACTATGGCTCGAGGAGCACTAGACTACATTTCCCCATAAGAGAGGCTGCCAAGGATAAACAACTAGATTGTCGGATCCCACACATACCAAGAATTTCAATCATACACACAATATGCTCGATATGTGCAAATACAACATGGCATCACAACAAAACTCTACAACTCAAGTACTTTATTTAAAGGCTCCGAAGAGCCATACATAACATGTTCATACAGGTAGGGGCCACATGACCCGACACTCAAGTCATACAAGCATCCGATCCGTTCCATCCTTCTTCTTGACGAAGAGGACGGGGCAAGCCCAAGGAGAGGAGCTAGGACGGATGAAACCCTTTTCCAAGGACTCATCGAGTTGGTTCTTAAGCTCGGCTAGTTCTAAGGGTGCCATCTTATAGGGTCTCCTAGAAATCGGTACGGTTCCTGGAACAAGGTCTATCACAAACTCGACATCCCTGTCAGGTGGAACACCTGGCAGTTCTTCTGGAAAGACATCTGGGAAGTCTCGGACTACCGGAATATCTTCAAGGTCTGGAAGGGGGTTGGCATTTAGGGAGTAAAGCTGGCGCTTGGCCACTCGAGTTAAGACATTGACTGTCTTGCCCGATGGGTGAGTAAGTTGAACGGTTCTAGTGGCACAATCAATCTTAGCATAATGAGCTGACATCCAGTCCATACCCAAGATGATGTTTATGTCTGAGGACTTGAGGGCTATTAAGGATGCAAGGAAGACAAGTCTATCGACAAGAATTTCATTCCCATGGCTTACTCTAGAAGTTTGCCATTTGGAACCCGGAGTTTGAATTACCATGGAAGTGGGCATGTCACAGAATGTCGTGTTATGCAATCGAGCATAGCTCTCATATATGAATGAATGAGATGCTCTAGTATCGAAAAGAACAGATGCCGGATGGCAATTAACAAGGAGCGTACCAAGGACGACGTTAGGATCCTCATGAGCCTCCTCAACTGAGACATAGTTGACATGGCCACGGGCAGTGGTGACTGGCTTGGCGTAGAATGTCTTTCCCGTTGGCTTACCACGACCAACGGACTTTCCATACTGATTGGGGTTGTTGTTCTGGGGACACTCTCGACTGTAGTGACCCGGCTCTCCACACTTGAAACATGTCACAACATTGGGGTGTGGAGCAGCATTAGCAGCGGGGCCACCATAGGGCTTAGACGGTGCAAACTACTGGTTTGGGCGAGGCGCCTCAAAGGATGGCCTCGGAATGAACCTGGGTGGCAGTGCCGTGCTTGGAATCCACACCCGGCGCTTTTGAGATCCAGAGCCAGATGAAGAACCAAAATCACGAGAGTGCTTACGTGAAGCGTCATAGTCAGACTGGCCTGTCTCAGCACTGATCAACTTCTGAAAGGAGGTGCACTCGTGCAGACGAAGATCGCGGCGAAGCTCAGGGTTAAGTCCCTTGCGGAACCTTGCCTGCTTCTTAGCATGGGTGGATACCTCTTCAGGAGCATATCGTGCCAGATTCCCAAATTCACGACTATATGCATCCACAGTCAGTCTTCCTTGGGTGAAATTGCAGAACTCTTCCCTCTTGCGATCTATGAGACCTTCCGGGATGTGATACTCACGGAAAGCCTCATTGAATTCAGCCCAAGTAGTGATTTGGCCGACCGGGCGCATAGCCTCAAAGTTTTCCCACCAAAGGCTAGCAGGGACTTCGAGGTGATAGGCAGCATACGTAACCTTATCAGCTTCGGCTACGTTGGCAGAACGTAGCTTGTGTGTGATGTTGTGGAGTCAGTCATCCGCGTCGAGCGGCTCGACGGAATGATTGAACTTTGGTGGGTACAACTTGATGAAGTCATTGATTGACACCAAGTCGTTTCGCTGATGGCATGCAGTGTTCTGCTCAATCCGCTCCAGCAAGCGGTTAGTCTCACGCTTGTTTCTTTCTGCCTCCAGCATAACTTCGGCCAGAGAAGGCGGGTGAGGCAGATTTTCACCCCTAGCTGCACTGGCATCCCCCTGCTCCGGGGCAGCAGGGTTGCTATGGGTGTTGACCATCCTAGGAAAAACAAGACAACGATTTAGATAAGGATGGCACAAACTTAGCAAGGAAGTGCAGAATGTAATGGATAACATGGAATGCTAGGATGTTCATTGCATGGCATGGTAATATAGAAACTGCCATATATATACCATTGGTCATACACACCGTACATAGTTTAGTACAAGCCCAGGCTAGAGTACAACTATGGTGAAAGACATTACATCTCATCGGAGGCATTCCAAGCTCCTATACATTATTTTTCTGCACCTCCGAAGCGTGATACACACCAAGTCGTATCCCACGGGTCACGCAGGACTGTGGAGAATACAACTATTACAGTACTAGTGAAACTACTACTAGCTGAGACCGCTCCGTAGTAATCCTCATAAAAGTCACCACCAAAGCCTGGGAGTGGAACATGATCATCTGGGAATAAACGGTCCTGTGGAGCCTGTGGACCATAGGGACTCGGATGTGGCCTTGGTCCCACAGGTGGTGGCAGACGGGGACCATGAGGAGGGGTGATGCCTCCTACATCGCGCCACTCCATACAATCTGGCAATCCAGACCATACAGGGTACAGATCCCTCAAGTCCATGTATCCTGCCTGTACCGCAGGTGCAAACCGAGTCAAAGTGGCCCAGTGATCAGCACGAGAGTTGAAAAGCTCCATACGCAAGGCCCGATTTTCGCGGTCCTTATCCTCGAGCATCTCGGCAGTGGTGCGAGTAGTGACTCCTCATGTGTAGAGTCATAGTACAAAGCCTGATAGTACCCCTGTGCTCCAGGAAGTGAGGCTGGCATGTAACGGAAATCGGTGTTCTGAAGCAAGGCAGTCCTGGCTCGAATGATAGTCATCATTGAATAGGCTGCATCCTGCACAGACATCTCAATAGTGACCCCAAGTCCATAGGAACAGTGAAGGGGCTCAGTGGCTCCAGGATAAGAGGGATATATCCTGACGATACAAAGGTACTAGCTCTGGTTGAAGTCTCTGAACTGCTCCTCGACGGTATATTCCGGATACCACCGATAGCCTGACTCGACCATCACTCGAACTAACATGGCCGTGTGGCCGGGCACATCGAGGCACCGGGTCAGACGAACCACTTGGTTCTGCGAACGGGTGGCCATCTGAAAGCACAGAATAATGCAAAGGCATTAGAATTTTCTAGGGGAAATCGGACAGCATAACGGCTGTAAATGCTCAGAAAAAGATTTGAGACATCCACAACAGTTTGCAATACCACTCAACAACATCATATCAAGGTTCTGATTCAACTGGCAACATACTAAAAGTAGTAGAAACTGTACTGAGGCTTGTAACAACAATCCTATAAGCTACTACGGATTAGTAACACGTGAACCTGATAGAAGAAGAGAGCCTAGTCCTTAACCCACGTAGAAAGAGAAGAGAATGACTCAGATCAGAGGGCATAAGGTAAAGGAGTAAAAGAGCCTTATGTTCCCTCCCACAATCAATTCCCCTACATATAACTAAAGCATTTCTAGACTCGACATCGACCAGTTTGGCACAAGGAACCTACAGGCAGTCCGGCTCTAATGCCAACGCTGTCATGACCCCGATTCCAAGTCACATCGATCTAGCCGGTAACACCTCATTTCACATTGCGGCCTCACGCACGGTATCCCCACGGGTGTCGCCTTACCATGGCCCGGGACCGTTTGTGCCTTTTGGCTCACGTATATGATAGTGTCGCTAGCATCCATATGACAGAGAACCCGGGCCGACATGGCTAGTCGTGAACCCAAAGCGGCACAGACCTATGGAGACAGGCATACATGAATCACATCGAGCATGTCGGTCATCAGCGAGTGAATCCGGGTTGTAGCACTGGGCTAACAGGACTCCAAGGAACCCGGGCTGTAGCAGGCTAGGCAGGACTCCGGAAGTAACCGCGTGATATTTCCCCGAAGGGACAGACATAGGAACGAAGTGAAACACATGTCGGCCAGTCAAGTGTCCTGAGCAGTAGTGCTGGGCTAGCAGGACTCCGGTGAACCGGGCTGTAGCGGACTACTATGGCTCGAGGAGCACTAGACTACATTTCCCCATAAGAGAGGCTGGCAAGGATAAACAACTAGTTTGTCGGATCTCACACATACCAAGCATTTCAATCATACACACAACATGCTCGATATGTGCAAATACAACATGGCATCACAACAAAACTCTACAACTCAAGTACTTTATTTAAAGGCTCCGGAGAGCCATACATAACATGTTCATACAGGTAGGGGTCACATGACCCGACACTCAAGTCATACAAGCATACAAGCACATGCGGAAGCAAATAGTCTGAGTACAGACACTAGAAAGAAGAAGGCTTCTCGAAGCCTGACTATCTACATAGGGCCCTCCATGGCCAGGATCACCACCGGGGTGGCAAGTTACTCATCGACGTCGAGGTCTACATAAAACCCATCGGAGGAGCCAGTGTTGTCGTCTGAAAACAGTAATTAAAGCAAACATGAGTACAAAGGTACTCGGCAAGTCTTACATCAGAACCTACTATACATGCTCATTCTCAAGAAGGTGGTGGAGTTATTGCAGCAAGCCAGCTTTGACTCTTAGCTAAGCTATCCTATGAGACACCACTAGTAAAATAGTTTTCACACACAAGTCCACTAATCACCAACATAATACTCCACCGGGGATCCTCCCTCGTCATCCTACGAGAGGGCCATCCTCGGTACTCACACTTATCTTGAGTCTTTTAGTAGTAACCATTAACTTGTCTATGAACTGTATAGGCAACCAAGTAGTCCTTTACCGCGGACGCGGCTATTCGAATAGATGATGTTAACCCTGCAGGGGTGTACTTCTTCATACACGGTGTCACCACTTACCGTCGTTTACACGACATGTACTCGGCAACCTTCAAGCGGAAGCCCAACGAGGGTGTCGGCCACGACCTACCTAAACACTCAAGTCTCTAGTCCAGGTTTATCGCCTATCCAGGTTCCATCCGCAGGGAGTCCGGCCGAGGTTTCCACATACGGCCCTGAACGATGTGAACAGGGTTCCCGAGACACCAAACAGGTGACTTGGTACACCGTGCCACGGTGTATCTACCGCATCATAGCCCACCCCTAGGGTCAGCGCTACGCACGGCCGCCAACACATAACCTACAAACACCAGAAACTAGTTGCAACTCCTGGACAGAGTACTAGGGTGGTTAAGAAGCCGAGAGGGTCCATTGGTTTCAGGCCCAATGTATGGTAGTAACTGAATCTTAAATCACACATACAGATCTCAGTTCTTAGGGACGGCCTCAATGAAACAACCCACCATGTACTCCTACATGGCCTCTCATCGATACCTTTACCAAATCATGTTCAACACATCCCTCACATTACCGACATAATCATTTCACTCCAGCCCATCACCCAGATGAACCAGACCTGACACAACTCTAAGCATAGCAGGCATAGCAAGGTAGGAAACACATACATGGCTCAATCAACTCCTACACATGCTAGTGGGTTTCATCTAGTTACTGTGGCAATGACAGGTCATGCAGAGGATAAGGGTTCAACTACCGCAGCACACAGCAGTTTGAAACGTTGTTGTCTTAATGCAGTAAATGAGAGCAGAGGCGAGAACATGGGATTGTATCGATATGATCAATGGGGCTGCTTGCCTGATGGAGTGGTAGTAGGGTACTGCCCTTCAGTTGGATACTCGGAGATATCCTCGGAGGCAGAACCTACCACGAAAGACACACCGAATATAATCAACACATGGCAATATGCAACAATATGATGCATGCTATGACATGACAAAATGATGTGTCCTGCCTAATGCAATGTGAAACAAGTTGAAATGGGTCCATTTGAATCAAAGATTCAAATGGAAGCTTAAGTTCTTATGCATAATAAGTGTATTAGCTTGTTTCACCTAAACAGCAAGGTTAGAGTGTTTTTTCATGCATGAAACCATTACAGATGGAAAGATTGAATTTTTCTGATCATTTTTCATATATAATTTGTTTGATTTGGAGCTATGGTTGATTTTCTATGATTTTTAGAAGTTTTGGCTATTTTCTGGAATTTCCTATATAAGAATAAATTCAGAAAATAAATAATTCCGTCAACACTATGTCACTGTGACATCAGTGAGTCAAAGGCGCCAGCCCAAGTCAAACCTGACTGGTGGGCCCCATCTGTCAGTGTCTCAGCTAACTAACAGAATTAAGTTAGTACTAACTAAACTGTTAGTGGGGCCTGGGCCCACATGTCAGTGACCTAAACTAACTAAAATTAGTTAGCGCTAACCCTAGGTTAATTAGCATAGGGGGGCCACTTGTCATAGACTCAGGGGAGTCAACCTGGGCCCACCCAGTCAAGGTCAATGGGTCAAACCCGCCGGCGTTGGTCCACGGCTCAACACCGGCGACGACAGACGCGACGGAGAGCGTCGGGTTTTGCCCACAGTCGACCAAATCGACTGCGGTTTGGTCCTACGCGTAGCTGGGAGCAAGCCGCAGCGTTTGGTGGTGGAAGTGGAGCTCGGGGAGGCCGGGAACGACGCCGACGACGACCTTGGTGGTCGCCGGAGCTCGGGTGAAGACGAACCCGAGGCTACGGGGCATGGTGAGGCATTTCGAGGCGTCGCGCTGGCGCGGGCGACGGCAGGCAGGCAGGGAGGTGGCGTGGCGAGCTCGGCGGCGTCACGCTGTCCCTCCTCTGCCTACTGGCAGATGTAGGTGATGACTGGCACAGGCCAGATGGGCCGGGCCAGCCAGGTAAGTGGCCTCTGGCCTTTCTCTCTCTCTCTGTTTTGTTTTCTTTTTCTATTTTCTGTAACTTTAGGGCTTTATTAAAAATAGTTAGGCACTTACGAAAATCCTGAAAATAATCATAGGCTCTGTTTAGATTATTTCCTACAGCCCACACTTATTTCAAGAATTATTTGAGCATTTAAAATATTTTATAGCATTTAAATGCCCAAATGCAAATACTTATGATTTAATCCAATGAATCCACAATGTCCTAGAAAAGAGTGCACCATTTTTGCCAGGGGTTTTAGCCCAAACCAGAAATGATGAACATTTTGTGAAGGGCATTTTGGGTTCATCGAAACCAATTTTAGTAAACCCTAGTTGGTTTAAGGGGGGTGCTGTGGGTTCTGTTATCCCCATTCCATCTTTCTGGGAAAAATAAACATGATGCAATCACTCTAATGCATGAACTTGCTAGGGTGTGACACCCCCTCCACCATATTCCACCTCGGTTATATCGTAGCGGTGCTTAGGCGAAGCCCTGCGTCGGTAGCAACATCATCACCGTCATCACGCCGTCGTGCTGACAAAACTCTCCCGTGAAGCTCTGCTGGATCGGAGTTCGTGGGACGTCATTGAGCTGAACGTGTGCTGAACTCGGAGGTGTCGTATGTTCGGTACTTGGATCGGTAGGATCGTGAAGACGTATCACTACATCAACCGCATTGTGCTAACGCTTCAGCTTTCGGTCTACAAGGGTACGTGGACACACTCTTCCCTCTCGTTGCTATGCATCACCATCATCCTGAGTGTGTGTAGGAATTTTTTTGAAATTACTACGTTCCCCGACAGTGGTATCAGAGCCTAGTTTTATGTGTAGATGTTATATGCATGAGTAGAACACAAGTGAGTTGTGGGCGATACAAGTCATACTGCTTACCAGCATGTCACACTTTGGTTCGGCGGTATTGTTGTATGAAGCGGCCTAGATCGACATTACGTGTATGCTTACGCGAGACTGGTTCTACCAACGTGCTTTGCACATAGGTGGCTGGCGAGTGTCAGTTTCGCAAAATTTAGTTGAACCGAGTGTGGCTACGCCCGGTCCTTGAGAAGGTTAAAACATCACTAACTTGACAAACTATCGTTGTGGTTTTGATGCGTAGGTAAGAACGGTTCTTGCTAAGCCCGTGGCAGCCACGTAAAACTTGCAACAACAAAGTAGAGGACGTCTAACTTGTTTTTGTAGGGCATGTTGTGATGTGATATGGTCAAGGCATGATGCTATATTGTATGAGATGATCATGTTTTGTAACCGAGTTATCGGCAACTGGCAGGAGCCATATGGTTGTCGCTTTATTGTATGCAATGCAATCGCCCTGTAATTGCTGTACTTTATCACTAAGCGGTAGCGATAGTCATAGAAGCAATAGTTGGCGAGATGACAACGATGCTACGATGGAGATCAAGGTGTCGCACCGGTGACAATGGTGATCATGACGGTGCCTCAGAGATGGAGATCACAAGCACAAGATGATGATGGCCATATCATATCACTTATATTGATTGCATGTCATGTTTATCTTTTATGCATCTTATTTTGCTTTGATTGACGGTAGCATTATAAGATGATCTCCCACTAAATTTCAAAATAAAATTTTTCTCCCTAAGTATGCACCGTTGCCAAAGTTCGTCATGCTGAGACACCACATGATGATCGGGTGTGATAAGCTCTATGTTCATCTACAACGGGTGCAACCCAGTTTTGCACACGCAGAATACTCGGGTTAAACTTGATGAGCCTAGCATATGCAGATATGGCCTCAGAACACTGAGACTGAAAGGTCGAGCGTGAATCATATAGTAGATATGATCAACATAGTGATGTTCACCATTGAAAACTACTCCATCTCACGTGATGATTGGACATGGTTTAGTTGATTTGGATCATGTGATCACTTAGATGATTAGAGGGATGTCTATCTAATTGGGAGTTCTTAAGTAATATGATTAATTGAACTTAAATTTATCATGAACTTAGTACCTGATAGTATTTTGCTTGTCTATGTTGATTGTAGATAGATGGCCCGTGTTGTTGTTCCGTTGAATTTTAATGCGTTCCTTGAGAAAGAAAAGTTGAAAGATGATGGTAGCCATTACACGGACTGGGTCCGTAACTTGAGGATTATCCTCATTGCTGCATAGAAGAATTACATCCTAGAAGCACCGCTGGGCGCCAGGCCTGCTGCAGATGCTGCTGATGACGTCAAGAACGTCTGGCAGAGTAAAGATGATGACTACTCGATAGTTCAGTGTGCCATGCTTTACGTCTCAGAACAGGGACTTCAACAACGTTTTGAACGTCATGGAGCATATGAGATGTTCCAGGAGTTGAAGTTAATATTTCAAGAAAATGCTCGGATTGAGAGATATGAAGTCTCCAATAAGTTCTATAGCTGCAAGATGGAGGAGAATAGTTCTGTCAGTAAACATATACTCAAAATGTCTGGGTATCATAATCACTTGACTCAAGTAGGAGTTAATCTTCCTGTTGATAGTGTCATTGACAGAGTTCTTCAATCACTGCCACCAAGCTACAAGAGCTTCGTGATGAACTATAATATGCAAGGGATGAATAAGACAATTCCCGAGCTCTTCGCAATGCTAAAGGCAGAGGAGGTAGAAATCAAGAAGGAGCATCAAGTGTTGATGGTCAACAAGACCACCAATTTCAAGAAAAAGGGTAAAGGGAAGAAGAAGGGGAACTTCAAGAAGAACATCAAACAAGTTGCTGCTCAGGAGAAGAAACCCAAGTGTGGACCTAAGCCTGAGACTGAGTGCTTCTACTACAAATAGACTGGTCACTGGAAGCGGAACTGCCCACAGTATTTGGCGGATAAGAAGGATGGCAAGGTGAACAAAGGTATATGTGATATACATGTTATTGATGTGTACCTTACCAGAGCTCGCAGTAGCACCTGAGTATTTGATACTGGTTATGTTGCTAATATTTGCAACTCGAAACAGGGACTACGGATTAAGTGAAGACTGGCTAAGGACGAGGTGACGATGCGTGTGGGAAATGGTTCCAAAGTCGATGTGATCGCCGTCGGCACGCTACCTCTACATCTACCTTCGGGATTAGTTTTAGACATAAATAATTGTTATTTGGTGCCAGCGTTAAGCATGAACATTATATCTGGATCTTCTTTTATGCGAGACAGTTATTCATTTAAATCAGAGAATAATGGTTGTTCTATTTATATGAGTAATATTTTTTATGGTCATGCACCCTTGAAGAATGGTCTATTTTTGTTGAATCTCGATAGTAGTGATACACATATTCATAATGTTGAAGCCAAAAGATGCAGAGTTGATAATGATAGTGCAACTTATTTGTGGCACTGCCGTTTGGGTCATATTGGTGTAAAGCGCATGAAGAAACTCCATACTGACGGACTTTTGGAATCACTTGATTATGAATCACTTGGTACTTGTGAACCATGCCTTATGGGCAAGATGACTAAGACGCCATTCTCCGGAATAATGGAGCGAGCAACAGATTTGTTGGAGATCATACATACTGATGTATGTGGTCCAATGAATATTGAGGCTCGCAGTGGGTATCGTTATTTTCTCACCTTCACAGATGATTTGAGCAAATATGGGTATATCTACTTAATGAAACATAAGTCTGAAATATTTGAAAAGTTCAAAGAATTTCAAAGTGAAGTGGAAAATCATCGTAACAAGAAAATAAAGTATCTATGATCTGATCGTGGAGGAGAATATTTGAGTTACAAGTTTGGTCTACATTTGAAACAATGCGGAATAGTTTCGCAACTTACGCCACCTGGAACACCACAGCATAATGGTGTGTCTGAACGTCGTAATCATACTTTACTAGATATGGTGCGATCTATGATGTCTCTTACTGATTTATCGCTATCGTTTTGGGGTTATGCTTTAGAGACGGTTGCATTCACGTTGAATAGGGCACCATCAAAATCCGTTGAGACGACACCTTATGAACTATGGTTTGGCAAGAAACCAAAGTTGTCGTTTCTTAAAGTTTGGGGCTGCGATGCTTATGTGAAAAAGCTTCAAACTGATAAGCTCGAACCCAAGTCGGAAAAAAGTGTCTTCATAGGATACCCAAAAGAAACAGTTGTGTACACCTTCTATCACAGATCGGAAGGCAAGACTTTTGTTGCTAAAAATGGATCCTTTCTAGAGAAGGAGTTTCTCTCAAAAGAAGTGAGTGGGAGGAAAGTAGAACTTGATGAGGTAATTGTACCTGCTCCCTTATTGGAAAGCAGTTTGTCACAGAAACCGGTTCCTGTGACACCTACACCAATTAGTGAGGAAGCTAATGAAACTTCAGATCAAGTTACTACCGAACCTCGTAGGTCAACCAGAGTAAGATCCGCACCAGAGTGGTACGGTAATCCTGTTCTGGAGGTCATGTTGCTAGACCATTATGAACCTACGAACTATGAGGAAGCAATGATGAGCCTAGATTCCACAAATTGGCTTGAGGCCATGAAATCTGAGATGGGATCCATGTATG